>NC_028451.1:6788548-6935122 GCF_000263155.2 Setaria italica | reverse complement strand
ATCACTAGGCATGGGCATGTCATCAAAGTTCCAAAGGTTCATGTTGCTACCAATATCTTGGGATTCATCACAGCCCAACAAGGTGTTGTTTGACTCATCTGAACTGCCCATCACGAAATTCATATATGGCTCCCACTCAAAGAGATCAACACTAGCATCACCTGTCAGAGGAGGCACCATAGCATCAGCGGTGCCCTGGAGGAATGCAGACTCATCAACCTCATTCCTGGTGTCATTCTCCAGGCTGAAGTTTGAGCTACTGAAGGAATTCACCAAAGGTTCCTGAACGAAGGCAGCAGAATTCACCAAAGGTTCCTGAACTGAGGCAGCAGAATTCTCCAGACTGATGTTTTGAGTCTGCATGAATGGCTCAGGTATGGAGTGGTCGACAACAGGGAGGTGATATACAGTTGAGTTGGTCATGTTGTTGACAATCAGCTTCTTTTGAGTGCCCGCCTTGGCTACTTTCACAGACGTAGGCTCAGCAAGGCGCTTCTCAGAAGCCACTGGAACCTCATATGGGAAGTTGAGCTTCGCCTTCTTGCCATGAACCCTGCGTGCCTCAGCATCATAAGCTCTGGCAGCTTCTTCAGGAGAGTTGTAAGTACCGAGCCACACACGAGCACCTTTATAAGGATCTCTGAATTCAGCAGCCCATTTACCCCAAGGGCGACGGCGGATACCCCTGAATTGGTTCTTTCTCTTCATCACATCAGGGACATCAGTACGAGCTGCAGTTGTGTTTAATCCATCTGAAGAAATGAAGGAGATCAACATAAGGCATCAGATACTCCATGAAAAGTTGGAAGTATGTTTCTATACCATAGCACAGACTACCATCAAAATTCAGTTTTTTGTTTATAAAAGACCTTCAGAGTGAAATCCCTCTACGTACCTATCTTCATTCAGAAATATCAAAGCTTCCCTATAGCTAGTCTGTAGTACAAGATTGTTTCTTTTCTGCCAGTTAACAGATAAATCTAAACACAATACATAAAGGAGCCAAATCAAAAAGGGAATAAATGATTTCATACCAAGCTAAGGATTTATATAGCTTTGACCATTCATGAAAGAAGGTATCACAACATTAACCCAAATTGGATGCTGAAATTAAATTTCTACTAAATAAATGGGACAAAAAGTACTAGTACAACAGGAGAGCAATGGAAAAACTAAATTGCAAGCTATGTGACTTTAGTTTCTCCCCCTCTCCCGTTCAAGCAAAAGCCCCACCTAAGGATGCAAATCTACATCTGGAACACCAAACAAGGTCATGCAATCGTACAAATCCCCAAACCAGAGACCCAAAAATCACAATAATTTACCAATCGAGTAGCTAAGGGATCGCCCATGTTTTGCCCTAAGCTACTAGCCCACCAAGGCAAATGAAAATTTACGCCGATTAAAGTCATGTACCTCTGGCGACCATGCCACTTGGGGCAGTGAAGTGCTTGGCCTCATCCTTGGACACGACCACCGATTTCTCGGACTCCATGAAGGCAGTGATGTCCTCCTCCTCGCGGGCCCTCTTCCGATTTCCTACTCCTGTGCCCCTCGACTTCTTGCTATCCCGCAAGAGGTTGCCTGTTGTGACCTGCGGGCGCCGCGATGGCTGGACAACATTGGGGACCACAGCACCGCCACACATGGCTGGCAGCTGTAACTTGCTACCCTGTGGGGCCACGGGCTGCACCAGATAGGATGGTGCACGAGGGGAATCTGAAGCTGGTAGCGCTTTGCCTTGTTTGCTGGAGGTGGGATGCAGAGCGAGTGGGAGGAAAGGCTCTCGGGGCGGGTTTATATAGAGCTAAGGAGATGGAGTGGTGGAGGCAATGTAATTCCTAAAAATTGTTGGGACCTATGTGAAAAAATCTAACATCTAAGTTGGATGTAAATTTAAATGCTACTAGATCCATCCAAAAACAAGTTAAGGTATCCAACTATGTACCTAGATAAATGTTTATTTCATGTAACACTTAGAATAGAGCTAGTGACCATTCAAAAAAAGGAACTAAGGTAGTGAAACAAAATAATTACAATAATTAATTTCTTCATTTTTATGGTTCGTCATGAATTAAATTTCCGAACCTTATTTGTATAAGACAATGCTTGCAAGTTGGAACAATTGAATACTAGATCAATTGGTGCACACATACACAAAAGATGACAAGAACAAAACTAACGGATGGACTTGTATAATCATCAATATAATTATTCAATGGAATAGGTAATAAAAAATTGGGAAAATAGTGATTTGAGGTTTACTTGACAATGGACGGACAGAGTGATCTAATTCTGATCGCTGTCACTAGGCGCTAGCTGATGGTCGCTGGACCTCTATTGTCCATCTCGCTAATAGACAGGTACCTGGGCACATGTTGAGTGACGTGTCTTGGTGTCACGCAAGATGGAGGAAGCTTTGAGGCAACCACGAGGCGAAAAGTGCGGAAAGGACAACACGCCAACAAATACTAGAAATAACGCAAGACCTGAGAGGCTTCAAGGCAACGATGAGGTGAGAGAGTGGAAAGGGTAACACGCCAGTAAACGCTAGAAGTAACGCAAGACTCGGGAAGCTACAAAGCAACCACGAGGCGCAAGAGCAGAAAAGGGCATACGCCAACAAACGCTAGAGGCCACACAAGACATGGGAAGCTTCAACGCAACCAGATGGTGCAAGTGGAGAAAGCGCAGCATGCCAACAAATGCCATAGTCATGCACTCCACATGCCCACGGCCAATGACATATGAGAATTGATCTGGAAACCAATCGTCCTATATTCGCCTGTGAAAGAAATTGTTTGACATTGGGATGAACAACTAAATTGGGTAGTGAATAGTAAAAAATAAGCCTACTATAGCCTTATACATTCCGAACTTAGCCCAACTTGCAACTCTGGTAGGTTTGGGACCTATGTGCCCGGAAATCCTAGACTCCTCCAGGGGCATGCCTCGGCTAGGATGGAACATATATGGCACAACGTGGCTAGATATAATGAATTTATTTCTTGTGAAGAATTTTCAATTCTTAGTTGGATATTGATTGCAATGCCTTTTCATCAAGTATTTTCATCAATTCCCATATGATAGAGAATTTGCGACTTTTTTAAACTATATGTATAAATAAAAATATCATATAGACCATGCGTGTGGAAAAGAAGGTGGAAAAGAAGGCATTAGGGTTTTGGAGATTTTGGTTGTGGTGGTAGGGTTCCAACCAGTGGGGGCTGCAAGACTACGTATATGCCAGGCGCAAGGCCAGATCAACAGGACAAAGCATGGCCAGGGTACCACCTGCGGGTGTTGGAAGACCGACAGTCGTCGGTGATGCTAGCAGCGAGCGAGCAAAAGGAGTGGTTAATTAAAGGTAGGGGCAATGGGAGGTGGGTTTTTGGCGGGAAAAGTGGTGTTGTAGAGCTCTGACGAGGAGCGGAAGAGGAAAGGGAAAAAATAAGAAGGACATAGAAAAAGGAAGGGGGCATATCCTTCGATTGTTGCTAATGCCTGTCGTCGGGAACATGTACATCTTCTAGTTATGGTGACTTGAGGTATCTTTGAAATAAGGGGAAAAACTAAATTGAGATAGCTTTTGGTTGATCTAGCCTTCATGGAAGAGCCCTCCAAATTTGGAAATTCAACTTGTATGGGAAGAAAATTGTTGCTAAAAAATAAAAGAACAAAGGGGAGGAGGAAGGAAGGAGGTGTTGTTTCGATGCTATAGAACCATCCCCCCCTCCCTAATTAGTTTCTTGCTACTTTATGTTTTTTTGGCTACAAGTGCCATGCAATGGTGTGGTAGTGGTTTGCTGGTGCCGTATTTGTTTATATATTAATTAAATGTTTCTTAACGCAAGTAGCAGAATTCATCCCGTGTTTTGAGGCTGCACAAATGGTTCGTGTAAGGAGTAAGGACTTACCTTTGATAATAGACAATACACTACAGATTATAGATAAATGGTTCTTATTCCCTACAACAACGGAAGACTACTGCAAAAGACTTTCGCACTGCGTTGAATTATGTATGGACTAGACTAGCAGCAAACCAAGTATCATATTGGCTACGAACTTACAATGTTTAGAGCCATTTAAAGTAAAGACCCAAAAAGAAAAGGATAGGTTGTTCCAGACACATAACAGTTGTCACTTTACATGTCCAGTGCCAATGACTACTTAAGAAAATAACTGAACATCTAACATATACACCATCCGTTTCAAAATGTAGGTCGTTTTGACTTTTTTACGTACATAGATTTTGATATGTATTTAGACATAATCTTATATTTAGCTGCATTGCAAAATCTATGTATTTAAAAAAGACAAAACAATCTAATTTTCAAATGGAGGGAGTAGTAACTTTGCTACTGAGAGCGCCTACAGTGGCCTGTCGCCTGACATGGCCACGTGGGTGCATCTGCTTCATTATCTCTGGGATATTTATTCCTCAAACATAGTGGGAAAAAAAGATCAAATGAATGAAGACTTGCAAGTATCAGAAGATGCTTACCAAAGCCCTAATTGCAATGCAATCCGGAAACACCTTCATTATCCCTCAACTATGCAAAAGTGCAGTGGCGGATCCAGAAATGGGCTCCGCCCCGGGCTAACTAATATAAAGCTTAAAATCTTACTAACCATGCACTACTAGATATAACATATTTTTCAAAGAGCACAAATAATTATATAATTATCTAGATTCCAGTGTTGAACCAATAGACTCAAACAATACATAGAATATAGAAATAGCATAAATAGACTAGTTGTCATGGAGCAATTTCCAAAAAAAATTGCATACCGGAGGGAGCAATTTCAACAGGTGAACAGGCAGTGGCCGGCCAGCGGCCGCCGGCGTGGCCTGGGGGTGCCGGGCGTGGGCGCGCAGCGCGCCGCCGGCAGGGGCTCCGGGGGGGGGGGGCGCGACCCGCGGAGGATGGGGCAGTTAGGGCCAACGGGACGGCCGGCCGGGGGGGGCCTCCCGGCGGGGGGTGCGGGCACGCGGGGCCGCGGGTGGCGACGCCAGGCGGCGCGCGGGCGGCCGGCGGGGGCACGGCCGTGCAAGGCCGCGGGTGGCGGCCGGCGGGGGCGCGGGGTGCCGGGGCCGTGGGTGGCGGCGCGGGTGGCGGCGCACGGATGGCCGGCGGGGGCGCCGGGGCCGCGGGTGCGCGGGGCGCGGCCGACGGCAAGCTGGGCGGGCGCTGCCTGGTGGCAAGTCGGGCAGGACTGGAGTCGGGGGAGGGCGCACTGCGCACGCGCACAGGGGCCGGCCGAAGGCAGTGCTAGGGCAACAGGAGTTGCTGGGCCACCTAGGCGCCTGGGCTAACTTCTCTTCGGGGTGGGCTAATGGGCCAAAAAGCCTTTTTATACTATTTTTATGAAGAAGTTTTCCACTGCTCTTGGACCTCGCCCCGGGCAGCCCAGATCCGCCCCTGCAAAAGTGAAAAGCCATTGTATAAAAGAAGGAAGCTCTAAGAAGAAATTGTCCCAAGCCGCCGCAAAAACCAATCTCAAGTTCAACCCATGCGCCTCGTGTCGTGATAGATCTCAATCAGCGATGCTGTCGCAGCGTCCAACCACGCGAGGCGACGACGGCGTCCTGCCCCCGGACGCGCTCTACGAGATCCTGCTGCGCGTCCCCGCCGGTCCTCTCTGCGGCTTCCGCGCCGTCTGCCAGTCGTGGCGCTCCCTCCTCTCCGACCCGCCCTTCGTCGCCGCCCACGCGGCGCGCCACCGCGGCGACCCTCTCTTCGCCATCGCCGTCGCCGGCGGCTCCCACGGCGAGACAGCCGAGATCAAGCTCCTGGACACGTCCGGCCGCGTCGCGAAGAGGGTGGCCGCGGGGCCGTCTGCGCTCCTCCGCCAGATGCGCCCGCACCTCGACTTGGTGTTCATCCGCCGCCTCCAGCCCTTCGGCGTACAAGATGTCCCTCCCCTGCGCGTGCTTGACCCGGCCACCGGCACCGTCTCCCTCCTGCCCAATGACGACGGTGTTTGCGACAGGTCGTACGTGTTCGGGAGGGCCGCAACATCCACTGGAGGTGATGGCGAATACAAAGTGCTCAGCCTCTGCTCGTGCAAGATACTGACCGTCGATGGCTACCATGGGCGCCATGGCGCGTGGAGAACCGCGCCGGCACCTCCTGTCGACGACATCGAGACATTGCACACTGGAACTGTAGTCGCCAAGGGCGTCGTCTACCTTCTTGTAGACAATGCTGATGGCGGCTGGACCATGGCAGCATTCGACCTAGAGGCGGAGCAATGGCGGCCGTCTCTCCTCCGAGGCCCGGTAGCTGTACCGAGCATCGGCGACCGAACACAAAGAAGCTTGGCCGAGGTGAACGGCCGCCTTGCTGCAGTTTCCTCCACCGTCTCGACCATGGACCTGTGGTTGCTTGTGGGCTCCGGCGAGCAGGCCCTATGGTCCGAGCGATGCAGAGTTCTCACGTCGTCCGTCCCGCGGCGGCGTGAGGTCTACGCGTATGAAGAGCCCTTGTGGGTGCTGGACGACGGGAGGGTCGCCTTCTGGGCGTGCTCCTATTTCGCTAGGACCGGAGCGCTCTGGATGTATGATCCGAGGACGGAGACGTGCACACGTGTGGCGGCAATGGAGAACTGCCCGAAAGTTGGAGTTGGTGTGTACACTGGGAATCTACTGCGGCAGGTTCAACGTCCTCATGGGATGGTGCTGATATAGTACTTATTTTAGCTTGGTGGTAATCATGATTACCGTTCTTTGTTCGGTTCAGCGTTCTTGATACATGGAGGAAAATGCAAAACTATATGTACATGTGACAACATGACTTATCAGTTTCAGCCATTGGTTTTTCTCCATCCAACCGCTGATTCACTACCTACCTATGTAATTCTTATCTACCCAAGATCGGATGGTTAGACCGGACTGATTGCAAATCAAGCATCATATATTACAAATTTAGAGTCATTTAAAGTAAAGACTGGGAAATAAAAGATAGGTTGTTCCAGGCACATAATTGTTGTCACCTTACATAATAAGGTACATGTCCAGTGCCAATGCCTACTTAAGAAAATAACAGAACATCTGGCATATAGTAACTTTGCTACCGAGCCCCTACAGTCGCAAGTAATCTGACATGCATGGGCGCTTCATTATCTCTGGAATATTATACCTGAAACACAGCAGAAAACAAAGAATCAAATTAATGAAAAATTGCAAGTATCAGAAAGGGATGATCTGAATAACTGCAGATGCTACCTCAGAAGAAATCATCAGGCACGGGCATGTCGTCAAAGTTCCAAAGGTTCATGTTGCTTCCCACATCTGGGCATTGGGATCCATCACACTCACAGACCAAAGAGTGGTTGAATGACTCATCTGAACTGTCAATCAGGAAATTCTCCAGATAAGGCTGCCACTCAAAGAGATCAACACTAGCATCCCCTGTCACAGGAGGCACCACAGCATCAGCGGTGCCCTGGAGGAATGCAGACTCATCAACCTCAGTCAAGGTGGGAACAGGTGCAAGAACTGATGGTATGTCAGTGGTCCTGGTGTCATTCTCCAGCCTGAACTCTGAGCAACTGTTGAAGCTTCTACCTTGGTAAGAGGACAGGTTCACCAAAGGTTCCTGAACGGAGGCAACAGAATTCTCCAGACTGATGTTTTGAGTCTGCACGGATGGCTCAGGTACGGTGTGATCGACAACAGGGTGCTGATATACATTTGAGTTGGTCATGTTGTTGATAGTCAGCTTCTCTTGAGTACCCGTCTTTGCTACTTTCACAGAGGTAGGCTCAGCAAGGCGCTTGTCAGAAGCCACTGGAGTCTCATCTGGGAAGTTGACCTTGGCCTTCTTGCCACGAACCCTGCGTGCCTCAGAATCATAAGCTCTGGCAGCATCTTCAGGAGAGTTGTAAGTACCGAGCCAGACACGAACACCTTTGTGAGGATCTCTGATTTCGGCAGCCCATTTACCCCGAGGGCGACGGCGGATACCCCTGAATTGGTTGTCTCTTCGTCGCATCAGGAACATCAATACCAGCTGCAAATGTGTTTAATCCATCCAAAGAAAGGAACGAGATAAAAATAAGGCATCAGATAATCCACGAAAAGTTGAAAGTATGTTACTATACCATATTAGACTACCCTAAAATTTCATATTGTGTTTATAAATGACGAGTGAAATCCCTCTGTGTTCCTATCTTCATTCAGAGATATCAAAGCTTCCCTAGAGCTAATCTGTATTACAAGATTGTCTCTTTTCCCCAGTTAACGGGACAAATCTAAACAGAAAAGGTAACTTTTTTCCTAAATGCGAATAATTTTTTTCCTACCAAGATAAGGATCATTAGCATGGACATGAAAGAAGGTTCCACTGCATTTACCAAAATTGGATGCTGAAACTCAATTTCTACCAAAAAAAAAGGAAAAAAGTACTAGTACAACTTCTTCGGCTTCTTGAAGCAACCGGAGGGAGCTATTGCAAGCTGTGCAAATTTAGTTTCACCCCGATTCAAGCAATAGCCCCACCAAGGATGCAAATCGACATCCAAACTGCCAAAGACCGATGAATCCAAACCAAAGACCGAAAAAACACACTTATCTACCGATGGAGCAGTTAAGAGATCGCCCGTGTTTCGCCCTACTAGCCCAACAAGACAAAGCTAAGAAAAATCGACAGTGACAAGAATCATCTACCTCTAGCGACGACCACGCCCGTGGGGGCGGTGAGGGGTCTGGCCTTATCCTTGGACACGACCTCTGACTCCCCAGACTCCACAAAGGTAGCCTGGAAGTCCTCCTCCTCGCGGGCCCTCTTCTCACTCCCTACCCTAGGGCTCCTCAGCTTCTTGCTATGCGGCAAGATCTGGCCCGCCGTGAGCCGCTGGCGCTGCGACGGTGGCACATCATCAGGGAGAACGGCGCCACCGCACATGGCTGGCTACTAGTTATCGCTAACCTCTAGGTCTGCGGGCTGTAGCAGATGGGATGGTGCACGAGGGGAACCTGAAGCAGGCACTCACTTTGCTTGTTTGCAGGAAGCAAAGCGCAGAATGCGTGGGAGGAAAGGCTCTCGGGAGCAGGTTTATATAGACATGGGAGGTGGAGTGGCAGGGTATGCAATTACTAGGAAATTCAGGGCCCTATCTGAAATTCTAAACATCTAAATAGGATATAAATTTAATTTAAATGCTACTACATCCATCACAAAAGCATGTGAACATTTCCAACTTTGTACCTAGAAAATTGTTTATTTATGTGACACCGAGAACAAGGTAGTGAAAAAAAAATAATTACAAAATGTACTTTCCTTATTTCTTATTTATTTTTTTGGTGACCTGAATCAAATTTTCCATTCTGATTTACACTAAAGATGAGATGAACAAAATTAGCGGTTGCACTTGTTTTATAGTAAATATAAATATTATAAGGGATAGGTAAAAACCAATATGAAAACTAGAGACTTGGGTTTACTTGTAACGGAAGTCCTTATCAGAAGCTAGCCGATAACCGCTGGACCACCATTGTGAAAAATAAGGAAATGATAAGAAGATAAGAAAATAAAGGAAAGAAGGCATCTCCTTATAGATTATGGCCAATGCACACGTACACCTGCAACTGACCTCGGTATAAGGCGATTTGAGCTAGCTATCAATTAAATTGAGAAGTCTATTGCTTGATCTAGCCTTTATGAAAAAGCCCTCCAAAATTAGAAAATTGAAGTAAAAAAGATGGTGCTCCAACACTGTTAGAGCTTGAGTTTAGGGTTACCTGCACTATCTGTTTATATGGAGTTCTTGGCGAGGCTACCAGCCATCGATGGAGGTGACATGGTGAGGCAACAAAGGTATTGCTCACCGCAGTGGTGGGAGAGATCCGGTGGTTGGTGGATATAGGAGGCGGATGTCACTGGCAGCGGTTATGGTGGCATGACTGCCGAAGTTGGGCTAGCGCTCAAAAAAAAAATGGAAACAGAACTAAAGATCGATAACAACAACATTGTTCCAAGGCTGTTGGAAACATTGAGGTTTCGTTGTAAACTGTGTGTCCATACTTTCATCGAGTTTCATCACGGTGAATAAGCATACGCCTCTGTACTATTTTCTGTAAAAAAAGATTCTCTACGGTGGTAAAAAGTTTTACTAATCTATTGTAGCAAAAGTTACAACAAAGAGGTTAATAAGAATAATTGAGGTAAATAAAATTTGATGCACAATTGAGGTGATATTTGGTCATTAAATTTGGGAGGTCAAGTAATGCTTTTGAATTTCTTATCACACCTACGTGGGTCTAAGAAAATTACAAAACTTTCCTAGGACCAGAAGAAATACAGTGTTGGTTGGATTAGCATTCATGTTAACAATAAATAATCAACACTACTGCATTAAAAAGCTGAGATACTTCAATAACAAAACATTTAAGTTTTTTAAAACTAATTGTATATAAGATATCACATACCAAAGTGGTGGCTTATTTAATTTTCATATCTTACTTCATATTTGGGTACTTCAACTTTTATCCTAATATGCCACCTAGCTCCTGTGGCGGGACACTTGTAGCATTTGAAGTACAAGTACAAATTAATGTGCTGGAATCTTCTATCAGATTATTCCGTTGAAATCTATATTACAAAAAAAATGTTGAGAAATCTTTGAACCAATTGGCACTACTGCATTAAAAGCTAAGTTGCTTATAAAGGCAAATATGTTTGAAAATTTTCAAAGCAATATGTATATGAGATGTCTGATACCATAGTGATGATTATTTAATACCTTATTTATTTCATATTTGGGTACTTCATCTTTTATAATAATTGCCATCTAGCTTCTGCAGTGGGACACTTTTAATTACATACATTCTTTTCATATATATACAAAAATAGTGTAGGGGCCTCCCTGCCGTTTCCCTAAAAAAACGGTGAGCACTAGTAAAAATTATTGTGCAAGGATCTTAAATAAGATATTATTCCACTGAAATCTAAGTTACAAATAAAAACAAATGTGTCAAATGTTTATCAATAAGAAAATGTTTGTAATTTTTAAGATATATATCATATACCAAAGTGATGGCATATTTAATTTGATATATTATTTCATAATTGGGTAATTCAACTTTTATCCTAATCCACAACCCAGCTCCGATGGAAGATAATGTACTTATATATATATATATACCACATAACCTCATAATGGACAAGCAATTTTTCTTTCATTTTTTATTCAAATCTCCTATAAGTAATTATGTTTATTAGATTAACATTTTTTCATTTATACATTTTTTTAATATTTGGTCAACAATTTGCAACAACACGGTAACACCTGATTGCAAACAACCGTCAGTCGGTACGTGGCCATGAGCCATTGAACATAATTTTTTATACCAATCGTGTGAATTTTCGAACCAAAACCTTTTGCTGGTTCCATTTTGATTAGAGAAACAGTGAGATTGGCATATGACTACAATCAACTTGGTGAGAATGTAATTGTATGCCACAATATAATTCCAAAAATTGCATTGTGGCATATGACTGCAATCAACCTAACTCATGCCTAATTATCCCATGATTCTGAATGCCCATCAAATCAAATCTTCAGTAGCCCTAATACATGTTGCATGAGACCGACTTCCATCGTTTCCTTGCTACACCCACATGAGTTAGGTTGAACAACCATAATTCTCCTCCCGTACCTTTTTTTTATCCCTCAAAAATTATGCAGAAGCCATCGTATATAAAAGAAGAAAGCTTTTAAGAATTAGCCCTAGCCGCCGAAAAACGCGCGCCTCGCGATAGATCTCAGTCAGCAGCGATGGCGTCTCATCGTCCCCAAACCCAGCGAGGCGACGGCGGCGGGCCTGCCCGACGACGCGCTCTACGAGATCCTGCTCCGCGTCCCGGCCGGGCCTGTCGTCTGCCGCTTCCGCGCCGTCTGCCAGTCGTGACGCTCCCTCCTCTCCGACACGCCCTTCGTCGCCGCCCACGCCGCACGCCACCGCGACGACCCGCTCTTCGCCGTGTGCGTCGCCGGCGGCTCCCACGGCGAGGTAGCCGAGATCAAGCCCCTGGACACGTCCGGCCGCGTCGTGAAGCGGCTGAACGCCGGGCCGTCGGCGCTCCTGCGCCAGATGCGCCCGCACCTCGACCTGGTGCTGGTCCGCCGCCTCGTCGGCGTACAAGATGGCGGCCGTCCCCTGCGCGTGCTCGACCCGGCCACCGGCGCCGCCTCCCTCCTGCCCGGTGACGGTTCTTACTGCAGCTCGTATGTGTTCGGGAGGGCCGTGTCATCCACGGGAGGCGATGGCGAATGCAAGGTTCTCAGCCTCAGCCGTTCCACGCCGCCGTCGTGCAACGTACTGGCCGTCGATAATGGCGACGGTGGTAGGCAACGTGGCACGTGGAGAACCGCGCCGACGCCTCCTGTCAACATCGAGACATTTCACATCGGAACTGTAGTCGCCAAGGGCGTCGTCGTCTACCATCTTGCAGACAACGCCGACGGCGGCTGGAAGATCGCGGCATTCGACCTCAAGTCGGAGCAATGGCGGCCATCCCTCCTGCAAGGCCCGGTATCCGTACCGAGCGTCGGCGGTCACACGTCAAGAAGCTTGGCCGAGGTGAACGGCCGCCTGGCTGCGGTCTCATCCACCGTCTCGACCATGGACCTGTGGTTGCTGATGGGCTCCGGCGAGAAGGCCCGGTGGTGCAATGCGATGCAGATCTAGTTCTCACATCGTCCATCCAGCAGCGCCATGGGATCTTCGCGGATGCATGAAGAGCCCTTGCGGGTGCTGGACGACGGGAGGGTTGCTCTCTGGGTGTGCTCCGGCAGCAGTAGGGCGGCAGCTGCAGGGCTGTGGATGTATGATACTAGGACTGGAACGTGCACGGAGGTGGCAGCCGTGGGTGGCTGGTATAAAGGTTGGAGTTGGTGTACGTGTACACTGGGAATCTACTGCGGCAGCCTCAACGGGCCCATGGAAAGTAGCCAAGTAGGAGCTGTAGTGGCGGTGGTCGTGGCCAGGGGCGGCGGCAGGGTGACCGGTGAGGTGGAAGGAAAAGATGCAAGAACTTGCTGAAGATAGAAATAGAGTATTGTGCGTCCAGATAGTCTATTTGGATACGATGCGGTCTATTTGGATCATCCCGTAGATTGATACGATTGCGGTCTATTTGGATACGGCAGGTAGGTTCATCCCGTAGATTGATACGATTGCGATCTATTTGGATCCTTTTATCCTATCCTATAAGCTAGCTGAGGTAGGATCACATCTGGATCTTTAATCTTGAAGATTGTTGGCATATCTCGTTATTATTGGGTGTGTCAAACACCTCCAGCGTCAACCCTTTGGGATGAAGTTGAACACGAGCTTTGAGAGATAATAATGAAAAGAAAAGGGATTGCTTCAAATATTTCAACTAAAAGCACATATTGTATCCATCTCCACAACGTCATGATATAAATCACAAAATCAAGCTAAGGAGACGTTTATTCTTTCATTATCATTCCTTTATCGGCTTCCCTTAATGCATGCTTGGTGGTGGCGAAGGTGGTTCAGGAATAGTCCAACCTAAAAAAAAAAACAAATGTCATGGTATATTTCAATACCTAGTTGATGATGCGCATAATTAATTCCTACCTTTCTTGCTTATTGGCAAATAAAAATAATGAAAGTACCAAAACAATTTATTAAGAAACTAAAAGATATTAGGCACTTACTACCGCATTTGTTTCCTGCAGGCACCGGCTTGTGGCAATCTCGTGAAACAAAATAAGCATGCTGTACATCTACGGTTTTCTCGTCCTCATCTGTCATGGTACGACATACACACACCATGTCGTATGTTCGCACAATCAGGCAGCAGGCATAGTGGGGTTCCATGTAGGCACTGCCACGCCTAATGCTCAGATCACATATCTCTATAAATTTTGCTTTCTCACGATAGCAATCCTGCTCACCCCAACCACGAGGCATTATAGATAAGGTGAAAACTAAAGCAAACACCAAAAGTTGGATGATTGATTTTGTAGTCATCTTGTACTACAGTAGTGTTGGTGCTTCTATGACCAAGTATATCTTTTATGGGAGAATGTAGCTGGTGATGAACAATGCTGTTTTGTTCACAATGTGCACCATACACTTCTATTTATAGCATGCGAAGATCTGGGCACTAGCTATGAATAAAAATTTAAGAAATCTTTGAACCAATTATCACTAGCTTATTAAAGGCTGAGATACTGAAATAAGCATATCTTTTATCTTTTGAAAGAAATATGTATATAAGATATGAGATACCAATTAAAGGGATGGCTTATTTAATTTTGATATCTTATTTCTTGTTTGGTTACTTCAATTTGTATCCTAATCTGCCGCTAGCTCCTGTGACAGAACATCTCTTGATGATGGCATGACATCCTTGGATATGACCATTCAAGTTGAATATAAGGTGACCTCGTTCCAATATTTGCATGATTAAGTATCTGAGAACATATTGCTACATAATGTTGGTCGTATATTTATGCTTAGGAGACGACTTGAGGATGATATACACTATGGAAAGATGTTTTTAAGTGACTTGTACAGTGTACGTGGAATGGATGATGTCCCATAAACTCACTATGGAGTCAGCCGACAGCGCTGTATTACCAAGGCCATAACTCAATCATCTGAAGTCCGACTGAGGCTCACGAGTACTTGATGGAAAGCTCATTTGATAAACTTTCATATGGATCTGGTTTGACCTTAATATAATGTCAGGAATGTCTTCAAATCTTCTAAATACGTTGCTGTCATTTCTGCAGGGTGTTGCATCACCTTTTATCGTGCCTCGGGCCTCCAAGTTACTGTATGCCTCCACCAGTTTGGAGCACGCCCCAAGTAGGGATGAAAATGAATCGGATAGTTATTATTTTTTCTCGGATCGAATTCGGGTACGAATAGTGCCACGATGTGTCGAATATTGATTATCATCATATTCGGATCTTAGAAATCCAACTTTGAATATCCGGATATGGATACGGATACGGTACGGATATTGAATATCCGGATTCGGATATGAACTATCATTTTGAGTATCTACACCCCTTCAAACGAACGGACGAATAATATCCGTACCACTTTCATCCCTACCCAAGAGTGCTCTAGGTCGTCCTCCCCCTTGACCACCACCTCATTGCTGTATAAACTCAATAGGCCGCTGTCCTAGATGCTTGGGTTTTGCTTATATTAATAAGTTACCGAATAGTTTTATTGTTCATCGGTTTGTGAAATCCCAACTCTCGAGCTTAATTCATTATATTTGCAATGTTCAGATTGAGTTTTTCCTTGCTATTGATTGTGTTCTTCGATTTGTAGGAAGGGATTAGCTAGCCTTCTTGGTAAGGTCAACCAGACTGATTGCTAGAGGACGTGATGCTGTGATAAAAAGGTTTGGGTTTGTTGATTAGAAGCTTCTTGTGAGTTTCAATTCTCCACCAAATCGAGAGTTATCCCTACCTGGTGAAAGACGATCGAGCACCCCCTTTCCCATCACTCCTAGTTATAGGATATGAAAAGCAGAGTGCTAATACAAATTAATGTGCTTAATGAGATATTGATCCATTGAAATCTATGTTACAAAAAAATTGTTGAGAAATCTTTAAACAAATATGCACTACTGCATCAAAAGCTGAGAAACTTAAATAAATTTTTTTAGAATTTTTCAGGCGCGCGGCGGGGATGTGCCCGGAGCTGCTGTCCGTGCCCGCGGAGGCCATCGTGGCCGCGCTCCGGTTCCTGACGGGGGAGGCGGGCGTCCCGGAGGCCGACCTCCCGCGCGTTCTCCGGCGCCGGCCGCGCCTGCTCGTGTCCCACGTCGCGGCGCGGCTCCGGCCGACGCTCTACTTCCTCCGCGCGCTCGGCGTCCCCGACCTGCACCGCCGCGCCGACCTGCTGTCCTTCTCCGTGGAGGACCACCACGCCGGCGCGGTGGCAAAGGAGGCCGCAGCGGCGGTGTGACGGCCGGCCCGACGGCGTCGATCGACACGCACACCACGTAAATCCAAGGGCCAAATTGCATATTGCTACCGACCCGCTCCCCTCAGTGCCCGTCTAAACGACGTGGATGCCACGTTGGCGGCGCCACATCAGCAAAAAAGCCACCCCGTGGCAATTTGAACCAGCAGTGAATGAGTAAGTAAGATTAGAGATCCAAAAATACATTTTCAAATTTGATGGACCTATTTGACATAACGCTACAAGTTTAAGGACCCATGGTGCATTTCACTCTTTGCAAATCTTAAAACTTGTCACATATCGCTGATGACAATGCTTCCTTCTCGCTCGTTACCTTCACAACCACCTTATGCTAGTGATCGCGCATGTGTTGCTTGGCTCTTGATTGGAGATCTTAAAATGCATTTTCAGAGTTTAAGGACTCGAATAACACCCTGAGACAAGTTGATGGACCTGAAATGTGTTTTGAGAGTTGAAGGAGCTGGATGGCATCTTGAGACAAATTTATGAACCTGAAAATGTATTTTTGAGAGTTTAGAAATCTAGATGACACCCACGACAAGTTCAGGACATATTTTACTCTTCACAAAATATGAAAATGTGGTTTTTGGTGAATATTTTTTAACGATTATAGTTAAGCCCTTCACTTTTTTGTTTTACCAGAATAGGCTACCGCTATACCCATATTTTTCACTGTGGCTGGGTTGTGATCTTGCTTACTCCAGAAAACCCATTGCATCTTAAATTGTTATTTGAATTTAAAGAGAATTAATCTGCGTTGGAAACACTCCTGTCAGAGCTAGAAATGCTTGCTTCAAATTTCATAACAATGGGTGGGAAGCCTGGAGCATTTAATTAAAAAAAGCCGGTTGCACTTCACCAACAGAAAATACTCAAACTATAACTAAAACTTGCTGTCTTAATTTCTTATTTTTCTGTGTTTGAGAAACTAGACCAAGGTTTTGCGCCTCCAGCTCAAACACTAAATTGAGCACCACCGTTTTGCAATTACTCTGTTTAGAAATATTTATCATGATTCAGTAAATGAAAGTTATTTCAGAACGAAGGAATAGTCCAGCTTTATTTTACTTATCTCAATCCCCAAGCAGACAGTTCCAAAAATGGCAGATACTTAGTATAAAACTAATGATCTAACATGTTATGCCGCAGATCATGTAAAGCAAGGACACGCATCCACACAGCAAAAACACAAGAGCCATCCGGGTAGGCGATAACCCAGATGACAGTATGACACCCTGGGAAAACGCCTAATCACAATACTACGGTTCAGTCAAGAAAAACAAGACTTTTCAGATGGCTCAATGTATATGTTGCCGGCCATCGCCATGGCTCAATGATGGCAACCTCATCATACACGAGTTGAAAGGAGAGATGCAGTAGTGAAGAGGCGATCAGGAGACGCAGCAAGCTCGGCCCTGTCAAAACCCTGTCATCAAGTTTCTTAACTAATCTGCGCATAGCATTTGGTCCACAGATAACAGAGGCAGGACACACTCTAGCATAATACCAGCTTGGCAAAAATGCATGTGCTCTTCAAACGGTGAAATAAAGAACAGAACATTTGGATACTATTAAGTGCATACCTTAAGGTTTCACAAATTCAAAACTGAGATATGCCAGACATTAATACATATAAGTCACACAAAAGCGGATAAGGAACCAGTTTTCTACTGCATGCAAACTTGCAAAGTTTGTTCTGAACCTCCAACAGGCTTAAGCCTCTACTGTCTCCACAGGGGCCTCGATCACAAGTCCCTTTGTTGGCTTGGCCAAGAGGTCGGTGAACTCCTGGAATGGGGTCTTCACAAACGTAGTCTCAGACCAGAACTCGGGAGTAAGGAAGCCATAGGTCTTCATGAGGCAATCAAAGGTGGCCTGCAACCAAAAGAGACATTCTCAGACTGAAATAAATTGATCTGGCGTTACTAGCACACCCCAAAGTGACAATACAGATGACATAGTTGGGCTATCCCATGTTAATCGGTCTACATTGTTAGACCTAAAGTTTCCATGTACATGGTAGAGAGTAAAGACCCCAGGGGACAGTAACAATGAGTACACAGGGTGACAATTATCACCCTGAGTTCATTAGCTTATGCCTACAATCAGATTGAAGCAAATCAAGCTAAGCAACTATTAGCATGCAGGTTATAATGAATTGTCATGTAACTGAATGTTTTACCAGCAAACTTGCTACCTCCAGTAAACAATCATGTTTGAAGCAAAATACACCCAGCGATAAAAATATTAGCAATACAGTGTAAAAGATGAAACTTTAACTATTCATGTCTATACAATTTTCAGTAGTAGTCATATGTGATTACTTTTCGTAATGAATCTAAAGTATCAACATTATGTTGCAACTTGCAATACTATTCGAACTTTAAATATTTTATTGTCAAAGCAAAAATGGTGAACAAACTAAACGGGTTTATACCGATGATCAGACAAAGCAAAGTGCAGTAACACAACAGCATCATGCAAACACAACAGTAAAATAGAGACTAACATCACAACCTAATGAGCTCGAGTCAGTATAGAGACTTGAAAATAACATTGGCTAGCTAACAGATGTTATGGTACGTTATACAGAGAATAGTGCAAGCAGCAAGCCACAGGCACACAATTACTGAAAACTAAATTATTGTGAATCCAGGTAGCAATTTACAATGACACTAGAATGGAAGCAACACAACGCCTACCAAGTACACAAATGAACCTGAATCACACTTATGACAACAGTTTCAGAGCTAGAACTGTGGACTAGTGCATAGCTAATAGTAAGGCAACGTCACAGCTAGAATTCTGAATCTATTCAAATTTGTACAACTAAAGACAATAAAAGCATCCTCGTCCTATACATATAATGGTCAATTCAGTAATCATCAAGTACCAATGAGAATTAGGAAAAGATCTCTATACCTTGACGAAGTTGCCGAGCGTCTTGGTGGAGCCGCGGGAGGAGGTGAAGACATCCTCAATGCCGGCGAACTGGAGAACCTTCTTGGGCACGCGGGCAGCGACGATTCCGGATCCCCTGGGCGCGGGCACCATGCGCACGGTGACGGAGCCGCACTTGCCGGTGACCTTGCAGGGCACGGTGTGCGGCTGGCCGATCTTGTTCCCCCAGTACCCCCTCCTGACGGGCACGACAGAGAGCTTGGCGAGGATGATGGCGCCGCGGATGGCCGTGGCCACTTCCTTGGCGCACTTGACGCCGAGCCCGACATGGCCGTCGTTGTCGCCGACAACGACGAAGGCCTTGAAGCGCGTGCGCTGCCCGGCGCGGGTCTGCTTCTGCACGGGCGTGATCTTCATCACCTCGTCCTTGAGACCCGGCACCAAGGTCTCCACGATCTGGTGCTCCTTGACGGGGAGCGAGTGGAGGTAGATCTGCTCGATCTTGTGGAACTTGCCCTCCTTCACGAGGCGCCCGAGCTTGGTCACGGGCACCCACTTCTCCTCCTCCTGCTGGCGGCCACCGCGCCGGCCACCGCGGCGTCCACCGCGGTCGCCGCGCCCGCCGCGACCGAAGCCGCGGCCGAAGCCGCCACGGTCGCCGCCGCGCTCGCCGCCTCTCTCGCCTCCGCGGTCCGCCATGGTTGGGTTGGAGGGGGGTTGGTTCTCGCCGGGGTGGCGCGCTGGGTGCGGTGAGCTGGGAGCAGCGGCGGCGGCGGCGGGAGGGTTTGGGAGGAAAGGAGCGAGGAGGATGGCGGCGGGTTATATACAGCGTGGCTGTGGAGATGATGGGATTAGGGTTTGGGGAATGAGGAGTTGGGCTGGGCCGTGAGAGTGGATTTAGCGGTGCAGTTTCGTGGGCTATGATGGATGGGCTCGAGTCCGAAGTGAATCTGTATTGGGCCAGAGAAATTGGAATTAGAAATTTAATGGGCCCCGGATTATGGGCTGTACGGACTAATGTGACGGTACTGGAGTGACTCCAACTGGGCCCTAGATTATGGGCTGTCACTGTTGTTGTGCGTTTTCGCTTTTTCTCGACATGCTGAACCATGAGAACTGAGAAGTTAAAAGTAGGTTATAGGTGACTGAAAATACAGAGTATGTTGGGCTTTCAGGACAGTGATTCAGTGAACCTGTTTAACCAACAGTTTCGCAAAAAAAAACATTCAATAAGAGGTCTATCAAAGTCCATCACTTCGAGCCTCTCTAACAATGCCAAAATCGGAATGCCATCTCTATACAAAGGGAGATAGGAATGTAGAATGGTTTATTTTACCATGTTCTTTTTTTGGATTATTGGACCACAAAGCCTGTTCGCTTCACCTTATAAGCTGGCTGAAAAACTGAAACGGCTGATTTGTTGTGAGAGAAAAATACTGTTTGGTGGCTGATAAGCCGGCTGAATAAAGCGAACAGCCCTAAAATCACATTTGCTATCGACGTGAATGATGTGACTGATACAGTGAGACTGTGAGAGTGATGAAAGCACATAACTGAATTACCCTCTTTGTCCACCTTTCGCTTACCTGGGGAATGTCCAGTGTAGGCTGTCTGTCTGCTAGAAAAAAGTTGCAGCGCGACCTGACGAAAGCTAGCTGAATTGGTTGCTGTCCTGCGCTAGGCTTCTGATTATGGAGTGCAATCTGCAACTAACCCTGCAGGGATCGTCAATAATGTGATAGATTGGATGAGGTCTATGATGAAGCGAGATCTCGTTTCTGTAAAGTAATTTTTTGGTTCAATTCACTCTCTTCTGTTTCTTTCTTTGCTACTTCTTTTCGTCGAACTTCGACTCTCCGTCAAGAAGAAAAACTGAAGAAGAATATGAGCATATAAGAGAAATTTTGAGTAAAAGAGGCAAATCAAAAACATGAAAAAAAAAACATGCTCCCATGGAAGGTTGAAGCGAGCACCCAAGGTGCTGAGTCAGCAGTTCAGAACAATGCAAAAAAAAAAACAATGCTTGTCTGTAAACTTGTGTTTGCACACAACGACACAGGGTAGCTCAAAACAATATTCTGAATTTAGTTACATACACATTCTCTGGTCTTCAGAGGACAAAGGTTCCCAGTTTCAAGGGACCACAAATTTCGGAATCTAGCATCGAGCGAGATGCAAATTTAAATGGAACAGCACACGCAATTAAGCAATGCATTAGCATTCCCTGTACGATGACAACCCAGCATCAAGTTCCCCAACAAGGTTCAACAACACCAGATGGGGCGCCGTACAAAAAGCACATATAAACAACTGTTGCTCTACATGGCATGAGGATAGAGTATCATATTCATGCCAGTTATGAGCCAAAAGAAGTAGGTTTCTTTTTTTTAATAGATAGTGCTGCTATTTTTGTGTGTGAAAAAGAAAAAGGATGGGAAATTGTTCTGCAGAAATAACATGGGGTGTCATGTCAATGTCAGTGACAGAAAGGTAGGCTGTTATAATTTTTTTTATCAGACAAATTATGTGATAAAGGACTCCTATTTCAGATACTACTTCCTGATCCATGCATCACTGCTCACTGGTGCCATGTGAACTGAATAGTGAGTGGTGGAGTCCTCTCCTCAAGTCACACTTGTATAGTGCAATGAACTCATACATGTATACTTTTTATGGCAAAAATGGCTGCATAGCATTGTTAAATGTTGCTGACATTTGCCCGGGCGGCGCACCAGCAAACTGAAGTGCTGCTAGAAGACATTCGAAACATGTAATGTGTAAGTTCAAATTAAATTCTGTTAAGGAAAATAAAATAATATTTCTCGTGTATCAAAGGCACATGTATCCTTTTTTCTACAGCTTAATTTATTGTTTTTTCTCAAAATTGTTAGCTAGCAATATATTTCAACTTTAGTTTTATACAGGACTGGACAAATTTACAGGTACAATATGATTTCTTACACTTTTCTTGGTACTGACAAAAAAATAAATTGAATGATTGTACTCGAAGTTTGACTACACTTGATCTTTTTTGCCTTTTATAATCTGCCTAACTTTTTGTTAAAAGAAGAACAAGATGTGTCGATACATCCAAAATTTTGGTCATTTCCCACAACACATAGAACAAATTTAAAATAGAATAGTATTTCTGTGTATGCTACAGACAGTACATCCCATGAATGCTCAAATTGCCCTTCCATTCATATTCCGGTGACAATGTCAATCTCTAACTCTGAAATCCAAAGAAAAATAATAGGCTACAAATAAGGCAAGAAAACTGGTTACTTTAGGATCCAAAAAATGAGAAAAAAATCCCATTTATTTTAGTCCCAAATCAAAGCAAACACACATGATTGTACCTCAAACACACTTGATTTCTGCCCTCATGATAACCTGCCTCAAAAGAAAAGCACAAACAAAATTGCTCCTCCTTTCCTTGAGATCAATCAAAAGAGGTAATCATATGTTTAGCCACCCCTTCATTCTCCTAGTCTCAGCAAAAGATCATTGCAAGCAATGATGGTCAGTGGATGCATGCCATTTTATACAAGATAAGATGATTCCTCATCTCACAGACAGAACAGATTCAGTTGGACACAACGCCGCAAATGGTCCAGAGAAGGGAGAGCCGAGCCGAAAGGAGGCGTTGGGAAACTGGAATCATGGCTTACGAGGACGTAGATGCCAGTCAGCCAATCAAAGAGAAACCGCAGAAAGAGAGAAGGCAAAGCATGATATCATCAGCATCATGCCAGAAATTTTAACAAGTTGGGAGGGGGCCTTTCGTCGCCGCAGAAGGGCGTGCGAGGGCGCCCTTGGTGTCAGTAGCTTAAGACAAGCCGTACGTGTAGATTAGAGTAGTTTTTATTGAGCACCTGCAGCTGCTTGGATCGAAACGGAGCGAGGAAAGGAACAGAGCACAAAGATTCACCCGGCTCGACGACCGAGAAATTCACCATGTCTAGCAGGGAACTGCTAGATGCACCAAGGAAACAGGACGAGGCAGGGTTCTGGATTCTTTTTTTTTGTGTTAGTCTTTCGATGTTCAAGGTTTGCTTCTATTTTGAGTCAACAGATCAAAAATTATGTATGGGTTGTATAAAAAGTTTAAAGAGAGACAGATAATTATTAATTGCCAAGCGTATATGGTTATGCTTTTGTGAGTTTATCTTTCACTTGTAGTATATGTGTTCACTAAGCACATGAGAGAAAAATGCAAGAAACAATTATTCTCCCGGGTCATATATGTATTTGTTTTTTGCTTGAGCACACTAAGAGAGAGAAGATCAATGATTATTCAACTTCTTACTTGAGTGTTGCCTTTGCAGAATGCTTGGATCACCATATAAAATTTGGTGTGTCTTTGTATTAGTTAAGAAAAAAATTGATCACTAATGATTATTCCCTACAATCGTCATATGAAATTTAGCATGCATCTATAGTGCTTCGAAGAAAGGTAAGAACTTTTTGCATGTAATAAGTGCTCCTCTGAACTATCATATGAAATTTTGCTCAGCACTTACTTAGAGAGAAGGTATCCTTTTGATGCCTACCTAGTGTTGATCCAATCTATTACATAAAAATTTCTTAGCTACATAAGCATAAAAAACGAAAACAGGATGATATCTTATTAGCAGCGTTTGTATGTTGGTTTACCTTTTAAGAAGAATGTGGATTTTATATGACATATGTTTAGTACGCTACTATACGATAATATACGATAATATATGGTATAAAGGTAAAACTATTTCCATTCCTATCTTGATTAACTATCACATTGTAAAATTAATTCTATCATTATCAATTAAGAAAAGATATAGAGTATATATTTCTGCCTAATACCCTAGTGATTGTGTGCTACTTAACACTTCCGTTACACTTCAGAGAGAGGGCATATATGTACTTTGCCCTTGGCTTCTCGGTAGCATACGGTGTTTACCTCTAGTCTCGCTTGGTAGGGTACCCATTGCCATTTTTATCTCGCTCACTGTAGAATTCAACCCAAATGCACTGAGCACAAGACCGCCTTCGTCTGCTCCGTCCAACCACCTTTCCCCTTTCCTCTCTCTCCCCCACTCTCTCTCTCTCTAAAACACACTCCCTCTCTCTCCCCCTGACGGAGTGCGAGTGGGCAGCGAGCGGCAGCAGCAGCCACGGCCCCTGTCGCCGTGCTCCCTCCCCTCTCTCTCCTCCCCCTAAACCACACAAGAAAAGCAGCCGCACCCACACGCGAGGCCTTCCCTGGGCACCACCACCACCTCGCCCCCCGGGCCAAGAACCTCCCGCCCCGGCTCCAAATGCCTCCCTCCTCCTCCTCCTCCTTCCCCCGCCGCAGATTCCTCCTCTTCTTGGCCCTCCTCTCGGCGTGCCTCGCGGCGCCGGGCCCCGTGGACGGAGCCGGCGACGGGGATGGCGCGGCAATGCAGGCGCTGCGGCGGGACCTGGCGCCGCCGGGCTGGGGCCCCGGCGCGGACCACTGCGCGTGGCGCGGCGTCACCTGCGCGGCCACCGGCGGCGCGGTCACCGCGATCGAGCTGCCGCGCCGGGGGCTCCGGGGGGACTTCTCCGCCGCCGGCGCGCTCCCGGCGCTCGCGCGCCTCGACCTCTCCGCCAACTCGCTCCGCGGCGGCGTTCCCACGGCGCTCGGCGCGCTTCCCCGCCTCGAGTTCCTCGACCTCTCCATGAACGCGCTCACGGGGCCCGTCCCGGCGGCCCTCGCGGGGGCGTCGGGCCTCCGCTTCCTCAACCTCTCCAACAACGCGCTCTCCGGCACCATCCCCGACGAGCTCAGGGGCCTCAGGGCGCTCCAGGAGCTGCAGATTTCCGGCAACAACCTCACCGGCGCGCTCCCCGGGTGGCTCGCCGGGCTCCCCGCGCTTCGCGTGCTGTCCGCCTACGAGAACTCGCTCTCCGGCCCGATCCCCCCCGGGCTCGGCCTATCGTCGGAGCTCCAGGTGCTCAACCTCCACTCCAACGCCCTCGAGGGGAGCATCCCCGGCAGCCTCTTCCAGCTCGGCAACCTGCAGGTCCTCATCCTCACCCTCAACCGCCTCAACGGCACCATCCCTGACGCCATCGGCCGCTGCCGCGGCCTCTCCAACGTCCGCATCGGCGACAACCGCCTCTCCGGCGCCATCCCGCCGTCGATTGGCGACGCCACCAGCCTCACCTACTTCGAGGCCAACACCAACGACCTCTCCGGCGGGATCCCGGCGCAGTTCGCGCGCTGCGCCAACCTCACGCTGCTCAATTTGGCCTACAACCGCCTCGCCGGCGAGGTGCCGGACGTTCTCGGCGAGCTCAGGAACCTGCAGGAGCTCATCGTGTCCGGTAACGGCCTCGGCGGCGAGTTCCCGAAAGCAATCCTGCGGTGCCGGAACCTGAGCAAGCTGGACTTGAGCTACAACTCTTTCCATGGTGACTTGCCGGAGGACATCTGCAACGGATCAAGGATGCAGTTCCTTCTGCTAGATCACAATGGGTTCTCCGGCGGCATTCCACCGGGAATTGGGAGCTGCACCCGTCTGCTTGCGCTGCAGCTCAGCAGCAACAACCTGGGTGGTGGCATACCAGCTGAGATAGGCAAGGTGAAGAGTCTGCAGATTGCACTGAACCTTAGCTTCAATCACCTTGTCGGGACGCTGCCCCGCGAGCTCGGGCGGCTCGATAAGCTCGTCACGCTGGACTTGTCGAGCAATGAGATATCAGGCCAGATCCCAGGTGATATGAGAGGGATGCTGAGCTTGATTGAGGTCAATTTGTCAAACAACAGGCTCAGTGGCGCCATACCTGCTTTCGGACCGTTCCAGAAGAGTGCAGCCTCCAGCTTCTCCGGCAATGCCAAGCTGTGCGGCGATCCACTGGATGTGGACTGTGCATCGATTTATGGTTCCAATTATGGAATGGACCACAGGAGGATATCTTACAGAGTAGCTTTGGCAGTTGTTGGCTCCTGTGTGCTCATCTTCTCAATTGTGTCATTGGTGGTGGCATTGTTCATGTGGCGTGAGAGGCAGGAAAAGGAGGCAGAGGCAAAGAAGGCTGAGGCAGGGGAGGTGGTGGTGGCAGCACCGCAGGTTGTGGCCTCAACTGTGTTCATCGAGAGCTTGCAGCAGGCCATCGATTTCCAGAGCTGCGTAAAGGCGACATACAAAGACGCTAATGAACTGGGCAATGGAACATTCAGCACAACCTACAAGGCTGTCATGCCCTCTGGCATGGTTGTGTGTGTCAAGAAGCTGAAGTCAGTTGACCGCGCGGTCATCGACCATCAAACAAAGATGATCCGAGAGCTCGAGCGCCTTGCGCACATTAACCACAAGAACCTGGTGCGCCCCATCGGGTATGTCATCTACGATGACTGTGCGCTGCTGCTGCACCACCATATGCCAAATGGCACCCTGCTTCAGTTGATCCACAATGACTGGAATTCTGATGGAGAGAAGCAGAAACCTGACTGGCCGAGGCTGCTGTCGATTGCCATTGATGTTGCTGAAGGGCTGGCGTTCCTCCATCAGGTTGCCACCATTCACCTAGACATCTCTTCAGGGAACATCTACCTTGACTCGCATTACAATGCGCTTCTCGGAGAAGTTGAGATATCCAAGCTGTTGGACCCTTCAAAGGGCACTGCTAGTATCAGTGCGGTTGCGGGCTCCTTTGGTTACATACCTCCAGGTCTGAACTTTTTCAACATTCGGTAACTGCACTATAATTTCTTGTATATATGTCTACAATCACGAACATTTGTTTGCCTTTGCAATTGGTTTCTTGCAGAGTATGCCTACACAATGCAGGTGACAGTGCCAGGCAATGTGTACAGCTACGGCGTGGTCCTGTTAGAGATCCTGACATCCAAGCTGCCGGTGGAGGAAGAGTTCGGAGAGGGCGTGGACCTTGTCAAGTGGGTGCACACAGCACCGGCGAGGGGTGAGACGCCGGAGCAGATCATGGACCCCCGGCTGAGCACCGTGTCGTTCGCATGGCGCAGGCAGATGCTTGCAGTGCTCAAGGTTGCAATGCTGTGCACGGAGCACGCCCCAGCCAAGCGGCCCAGGATGAAGAAGGTGGTGGAGATGCTGCAGGAGGCCAAGAACAGCTGAGCCTCCTCTTTTTACCACTGAATGCCGAGTGAGATTGCTGCTTTGGGTGATGAACCGAGCTACATAAAAGATAGAATCTCCGGTCATCGGTGCATCAGAGCATGAAATCCAGTAGCGTTTAATTCGCTGTATATATTCGGTAATTAGTACCCCGATTATGCGCTGTTTTATCACCCAGATGTTGAATCTTGAAGCATCAAAGTACAGTGCTGCTGGCTTGCAGTGGTGCTGCCTGAAACTTCAAGTGGAGAATGTCTCGTATGTAATCTTCGTATGTAATCTGGCTGGTTCTTGAACTAGGCAAGTCGTTGGTCTATCTTGAGAGGGTTTCTTCTGGGAAAAAAATACAAAAGGAAAATCAGAGAAATCCTATCTTGAGGTTGCCAACTTAAAGAGGTGGTTGTGCTTAAGGATGGCAATGCGGCGGGTTCGGATCGGGTGGAGTGTCTGGGTACCTAAAACTGAAACTCGAACCTAAAATCTGAATCCGCTCCGAACACCGAAACTCGAACCTAAAATCTGAATCCTCCCTGAACACCGATTCGGGTGAAAATTCATCCCCAAAACTGAAACCCGTGGATTCCTGAAACTCGACGGATTAACCGAAATCCGAGAATATTGCAATAAATTAACAAGACAACATACAGCAATACAGCAAAGACAGTGTCTAGATTTCAGAGATTATTCAACAAAAAAAGCAACACCACAAAGGTAGAATTGGAGAAGCAACCCAAGTTTAGTACAATTCACATAGACTGTACTGCGAACAAATAACAGAACATGAATGTTACTACAAATAATTTTTTTTGATCAAATAGGTAGGCAACTTGGGGAATTCATCTTCGCTTGATGAGTTCATCGTTCATCAATTATTGTGGAATCATTTTTATCCTATGAAATAATAATAGAGAAAATAGCTCACTACTAAAATATTGATGCGGCCGTGCAGGCTGGAGGTGGCCGTGCGGGCGCTAGGCGGACTGGATGCGGTCGTGCGAGCGTGCGGCCGCCGTGCGGGGTGCTTGGGGGACGAGAGTGCGGCCGTACGGGCGGACTGGATCTGGATGAAGATGAAGCAAGAATTTCAGGCTTATATACCTAGAGTTGCTAAGTGGGATTATAGTGGGATGAATGTTTCGGGACCTCGATGGAGCTCCACAGGTGAATTTAAGAATCCGTGCCAAACTCGTAGTATTTCGGGTATCCGAACCCGCAAATCCGTAGGCGAAAACTAGGAACCAAAACCGAAACCCGCGGACCCGAAACCCACGAATATCCACCTCGAACCTGATCCGCTGCCATCCTTAATTTAGCTTACCCACGAGCATGCTGTGCTGCTATTGCTGGTGACTGAATGACTTTTTCATTTTTAGTTCGTGATGGCATGAGTTGGCATCCTTGATCCTTCTCATTCAAACGGAAACCATGCAATGCGGAAGCAGACCATCACGCATCTCCGAAGTCAAGTTGTACATGTGCTGGGCTTGAGATTTGAGAAAGGCGATGTCTACTGCGGTGGAAAATCCTTTTCTGTTGACAGGAAACAATGGAAAGTATTAACTCAACCCAGGCAGCTTCAGAGAGACCTCTTCCACCCCCCTGAAGATGGGTGTCATATGAATACAGCAAATTTCTCCATTTCAACTAGTGTCATCTTATAATATTTGCAGCACATACCATTCAGGGCCACATGAGACAGCAATGCTGATTATTCATTTGCTGGCTCTAAAGCTCTAAGCGAAATGATCGCAGGTTCGCAGCACCAGGCATTACCACAAACACCTACGCTGCGTGGGGGGAGAACCCTCACCTGCCAACGCACCAGAAAACCCACGGCCCCACAGGCTCAACTGGCCGAGCAAGACGAAAAGGGGAAGGTCGCACACGTGTCTTCCTCCGTACCTTGGCAACCTGGTGGCCGTGCTCGACGGCGTCGAACAGCCCCTTGCAACGGAGCTGCGGTCGGCGAACGGCTGACGACAGCGTCTGGGATTTGAACGGGGCAACCGGGCAACTGGTTCGCGCATGGGTGCTCCAAACAGATGGCCACGGCCCACGGGCACGCGCTGGAAATTTAAAACTTTGTACCCATGAATAAAAAATTTAAAAAATCTAATAAATTTCCAAAACTTTGTACTTTAAATTCTAAAGTTATCTACAAAATTTGTACATGTTCTATCTCAGACTTGCTCTTCAAAAGGAAAAGAAAATCAAGAGAAATTTGGAGAAGTCTAAAGGGTAGCTGGATCTAGCCATGGCCCATGGCAGTATGGCACGATGAGGGATAGATCAGGGACGACAATGGCATGGGTGACTCAAGGACAAAGTTGAACCAATGACGTCGCTCTTGGAAGTTGGAACTACAAAACTCCTGGTGATCGAACACCTTGGCTTTACCAATGGCATGTTCCCGTGGTCACCATGTCTCCTGGTGATCGAAAAGCGCGATCCTCTGGTAAGTGACGAAGGGGTCCTCGAACGTCCACGGCGTCGGCCCCGTGACCACGTCGTCCAGCAACATCGACTCTGCCCACTCCAGCCAATCCAGGCACTCTCCGTCGACCACAGTGCTGGCACAGCTCGACGCTGTTGCAGAGCCAGAGCAGGACGACGACGAGGAGGAAGGCTCCGGCGAATAAGCTGTGTCGATGCCACTGTTACTGGCCGGTGGTGCACCGGCGACGAGGTCGTATGGCAGGACGACGTCGGCAAGGAGGTGCACCATGGGCACCTCACTAATGGAGAACGCCTCGTTCCCGAGTTCAACCCCTGACACGATGGCTGATGCGGCGGCGACCTTCTCTTCCTCATTTGGCTGTGGAGGAGCGGGCTGGAGGGGCTTGTGGGTGGCGGGGTCGATGCCCATCTTCCTGAGCTTCTTCTTGATGTGTGTGTTCCAGTGTTCTTGATGTCGTTGTCCGTCCTCCCCGGCAGCTGCGATGCGATCTTGGACCACCGGTTGCCGAGCTCCGCGTGCAGGTTGATCACCGTCTTCTCCTCCTCCGGCGACAGCAGCCCGCGCTTCAGGTCCGGCCACAAGTAGTTGGTCCACCGCAGCCGGCAGCTCTTCCCGCACCGCAGCAATCCTGCGAGCTTGGGCACGGCGCCCCAGCAGCACTGGCCGTTGTTGACGAGGAAGCTGACGAGCTTCTGGTCCTCCTCCGCCGTCCATGGCCCGCCACCTTGTCTCAGCACGGCTGCTTCCCCATTGCTAGCTCAGTTATTAGTTGCAAAGAAAGGCAATGAGCTCGTTGATGCAAAGTGGCTATAGCTAGAGAGCCTGAAAACCCGTTGTCTTCACGGTTGGACAAGCCATTTCCACCAGCCCTTATAGAGGACGAGGAAGGACGACGAGGGAGAAGAAGACAAAGGGGCCGGTAGCACTAGCGGCTCGTGGTCGTGGGTGTGGGTCCCTTTCACCTCATTTGCACGGGCTGCTGCGCGACGAAGCCTTCGCGCTTTTATTTGAACCGAGTTTGTTTATGTTTTGCTTGTTGAACGGGAAGATTAACTAGTCCATGATCGATGGTGATGTCGATTTTAGCCTCCCGACTTGCTCAATCAATACGCTGATAAATTCGGCATGTATATAGTATATGATAATATGATAGGATTTGCATGGTAAGGAGCACATGATACCATAATAAAGCTTCCATGCAACCTCAAGAAAAAAGAACATACAAGCTTGTGGTTACTAGCTAGTAGCTACTAGTTCGATTAAGAATGTCATCCTATGATTTAATTTGTAAGTTACATTAGTTAGTATCTAATGCAGTTACATGTTACGAAAAGCTAGATTAACCTTTCAGTTGCAACCGATGCTTTAAGAATTTATCTATTTGCAGCGAAGAAATTGTGAATTCTAATAGAAAAATGTTGTTTCCGTATGAAGCTAAGTGAAAACGCAACAAATTTGAAGAACGGACACATTACCAGATTCAAGATGACAGTAGAGCTCAATAACGAAATTGTACAGCACATGGCCATAATCATCGTATCATACCACGTAACCTCTTCCTTCTCTAGATTTAGCTTCTTCAGTTGAGAACGCGGTTGGTGCAAGACAATGACGTTTCTGGACTCATCATGGAGAAAGAACATAGATAGTTCACTTTGTACAGCTGTAGTTCAACGTCTTGACTAAATTAATCAGCCAGCGCTGGTAATGGACAGTTAAAAAAAGCTGTCTCTAGTCAATTGGACAGGCAGGAAGACAACTGATGGGCCAAGTCTGATTAGTGGTAGAGAAGGAAATAACAAAATGGGCTGAATTATTGTTGCCCAAGAGGCCAAGAGAACATGAACGCCGATGTCTGTGACTAGCTACATACGGAATCGTTACATCCGTAAATCTTCAAAATCGATACTACTAGTATAGTAGGAGTCATTTGCAAACATTGCTGATTATTCAGTTCATCCATCCATCCTTGTAAGATGTAACTATCCGCTACGGCGTGCTCTAAGCCCTAAGGGGAACAATCGCATGCCACAGGCATTGCAACAAACACCCTACCTACAATGTCTACGTGGGCAGAGCAGGCAGGCCCACGAGCGGGCATACCTCTGTGGATGGTCGCGCCCGACGGCGAGGTGCCGAGGTACAACCCGTACGCCGGGCCACCGCGACAAAGCGTGTCCCGGGTGGCCGGCGACCGGCTAGTAGAGAGACGCCGCAAGAGACGGTTTGACCCCTCACCGACCGATAGGGCCTTTTCCGGATGCGGCGGAGTTGCGTCGTTCGCTACTTCGCTGGCTCGCTGCGATGACTGACAGACAAGAGGCAGCCATTGGTGATTCCCCCCCCCCCGCCCGCCCCCCCCCCCCACCCCCTCATGCAAGGCGCATCTACGTTACAATGATCAACTGGATGTGAGTTACTGCAGCCTCAAGCAAATCTGGGGACCGCTCATAGAAACCTGCAAGGCACACGATCATCATTAGTACAGTTGATTCCCAAAGAGAATTTAGCAACTACAATTCAGTAAAAAATGAATGTGATATTGGCTTATGTAAACACCACCTTCTTGTTGGCTTGCCGCTTGGCCTATGTTCTGGGCACAGTTTACCGCCATTCTGAGAGCCCTAGCTTCAAATGCCTCTTGTATGGCAACAGGGTTAAGCCAATCTTCGGCTGTTGAGAGTCATCAAACATGAATTATTACCATCATCAATGCATCCTTGAGAGGCCTGGAACAAATATCAAATATACTTAAGAATGAGATAATATGACAAGCCAGCCTAGCTAAATGAGTACCTATGTTGACAGCACATTTGCATTGCATCAGATATTGTACTTTGCCCATGTAAGCCATTGTACCAACAGGTGGTTTTCCAGAGGCCAATTGAGATACAGTCTTCATTAGAATCCTTGCAACCTGCAGGTACCAACAAAGGCTGCCTATTAATATACAATTGACCCAGGAAAAGCAAAAACAGCTTCTATGGAATACAATGTCATATCACACATAGTCAACCAATAACAGTAGCCAAAAGTATGATTGTTGATTAGTATCATCAGAACCATACAAACCTGCAAAAGCAGAACAACATTGTCTCCTTCATAAGTGCAAGCAGGAACATAGACGGCAAACAGTTCAGGAAGCCCACTGCTGTTCAAGTAACCATGTCGACCACAGAGCTTTCTGCATTCTTCAATTGCATCCTGCATAACAGACTGGAATTACCATAACAATGAATTGTCAAAAGTCCTTTGTTATACACACTGAGTAGACCATCAGAACATGCATATGGTTCGAACATCAGACCAGAATTTACTCTGTTGAGAAATAGAGTGGAGCTTCAGGAATACAGGTGAATCAACAGAAAATTCTTCGTGGAATGGAAATTGACACTATGGGTTGTTTGGTTCATGGGATGTGGTGGGATAAAATCATCTCATCCTATTTCTTCAAGTGTTTGGTTATTAGATAAAGTGGGATGAAGTGGCTCTCACATGAAAATATTTCCATGATGCTGGATGAGCTCATCCCATAAAATTGATGGAATATAGGCATCCCACTTAGGACGTGAGGATGACAGTAGGCCTAAGGTTCTAAAGTGGGATGGAACCATCCCATCCCTAAAAACTGAGCCATCCCATCCTTAAATATAGATGGAAACATTGTAAGCAACTAGGATAATTACGGAAGCGTTCTCACCTCCGTAGAGGCTGCGTACCTTTGTTTATATAGGCAGGGAAGCACCCCTACGTGGTTTACAAGATTGCAATCTCACTTGGTTGTTGAGGACGATTCATCCAGGGAGTTTGTTACAACAACTCTATCCGCTATCTACAAGGAGTCCTGGATGAATTTGGCCACAATCCAAATAGGTTACAACTGATACATGTTTATCTACAGCCCCCCTCAATCATAACTTTCCTAAGTTAAGATTGTATCTAAATTGTTCTAGCTTCTTACATGTGAGATCCTTGGTAAATTCATCGGCAACTTGGTCATGGGTAGAAATAATCCGGACCTCTAACAATCTCTGAGCAACATGTTCCCTGACGAAGTGAAAATTAACCTCGATATGCTTTGTACGAGCATGAAAGATAGGATTTGCTGTCAAATAAGTAACCCCAATGTTATCACACCATAGTCTAGCTGCTGGAGGAGCGGAGACACCTAGTTCCTTGAGCAAAGTTTGAATCCACATCACTTCTGCTATTGCATTTGCTAATGCCTTGTATTCAGCCTCTGTACTAGATCTAGACACTGTGGCTTGTTTTCTTGCACTCCATGATACTAGATTATTTCCGAGATACACAACAAAACCCCCAGTTGATCTCATGTTATCAACATCACCTGCCTAGTCTGCATCAAAGAATGCGCTTACAAGCATAGAGGGAGATTTTCTTATTTTTATTCCAACATCTATTGTAAATTTCAGATATCTCAGTATCCTTTTCACTGCAGACCATGAGTTATTGTGGGAGAATGCAAAAACTGACAAACCTTGTTTACTGCAAAGGCCAAGTCCGGACGAGTCAAGGTCACATATTGTAGCGCACCAACAGTACTCCTGTAACGTGTTGCATCTTCATGATCGAGTGGTTCTCCTTCTTCTAGCGTCAGCTTCTCAGAAGTGGATAGCGGTGTATTGCCAGGTTTACAATGTGATATTCCAACACGCTTGAGGATATCAGATGCATATTTGCTTTGTGACATATGAATACCATTGCATACCTGTTTCACTTCTATTCCAATGAAGTAATGAAGAGTTCCCAAGTCCTTTAGTGCAAAATCAGACTTGAGGTCCTTCAAAAGTGCTGTTACTGCATTCTGGGAAGAGCTAGCTACAATTATATCATCAACAAAATTAGCAAAAAGATGGTAATATCTCCCTTGTTAAAGAAGAACAATGAAGTGTCGGCCTTAGAGGGATTAAAACCAAGTTGCTGTAATTTCTCACTTAACCTGGAATACCATACTCTAGGGGCTTGTTTCAGACCATATATCGCTTTATCCAACTTGCAAACATAATGAGGCACATTCTTGTCTTCATACCATGGTGGTTGTCTCATATACACATCCTCCTCAAGAACACCATGCAAAAATGCATTCTTTACATCTAGCTGCCTGAGACACCATCCTCTGGATACTGCTATAGACAGAACAACTCTGATAGTGGCTGCCTTAACAACATGACTGAAAGTATCTTCATAATCTATTCCATACCCTTATTTGAAGCCTTTTGCTACCAAGCGAGCTTTATATATGTCTATATTGCCATCAGATTTTCTTTTGATCTTATATACCCACTTACAATCTATGAGATTTCTGCCCTTTACTGGTGGAACCAAGTGCCAAGTTTTATTAGTTTGCAAAGCATTATATTCCTCATCCATAGCTAGCTTCCAATTACTATTAGTAAGAGCTTCAGATAAATCTTGGGGTTCACCATTAGCAGCTAGACAACCATATCCATACCTCACAGTGCCATCTTTGTATTGTTTAACCTTCCTCGTTCTAGCTTGAAGTCATGTACGCGGGCGACTTTGCTCTGTCACAGGCGGCTGCAAAACTGTGTATCCAGGAACTCCATCAGCATGCATTGATTCATCAGTAGAGAGCTGAGCCACAGAGGATCCAATCCCTGAAGCCCTGCCAGGAGCAGAATCTCCATTGGTGCTTGAGCGGCGAACCACGGGCAAGTGTGTGGCGCCAGTCGGTCCAGCCCCATCGATCTCCTGCACAGGGACGCTGATAGGCTCTATCGTGGCGATGTGGGAGAGGCCTGGCTTGGAATCCAGGCCAGGTCCGTCAAGCGCACGCGCAGGGGAACTGGACTCCGACGCAGATCCACCTGAAGTAGTGCCTGGAGCAGTAGGCAAATCATCCTCGTGTCGCGTGCCGCTCCCACCGGTCTGTATCTCCTGCATAAGATCACCATTTTCTTCCGCAACAGATGCATTAGATGCAGAATTTTGAACACTAGTCAACGTGTGATCAGCTAGATTATTATCCCCCTATGATCCATGTGCAGTGTGGAAGGAAAAAGGTCAGGAAGGAGATTAATTTTTGCTCGTAGGCGTGCTCCAGCATTAGCGTGAAGTTCTTGAAAGGGGAAAATAGATTCATCAAATATGACATATCGTGAGATATAAACACGTCTAGTGGCCACATCCAAACACTTGTAGCCTTTATGAGACAGGCTGTATCCTAGAAAAACACAGCGCTTCAAACGGAAGGCGAGTTTATGAGAATTATACGGCCTAAGGTTAGGCCAACATGTACACCCAAAAACCTTGAGAAAGGTGTAATCTGGTTTCTTATGGAAAAGGTATTCAAAAGGGGTAGAAAAATTCAGAATTTTGGGGGGAGTGCGGTTGATAAGATAGGCTGCGGTGGTAAAAGTTTCATCCCAAAATTTAAGGGGCATGGATGCATGAGCAAGTAAAGACAACCCTACTTCAACAATATGCCGATGTTTGCGCTCTGCTGCTCCATTCTGTTGATGGGCATGTGGACAGGATACAAGATGAGTAACCCCAATTTTTGTAAATAACGAGCTAAGTTTTTGATACTCGCCTCCCTAGTCTGTTTGAACAGAAATAATTTTACTATTGAAGAGATTTTTTTGGAATTTTTGGAAGACCACAGATTTAAACCGAAGCAAGTAGATACAAGTAAATTTACTATAATCATTAGTGAAGCTGACATAGTATTTATTTCTTCCTAATGAATCAGAGGCAAGACCCCATACATTTGAAAAAATAAGCTCTAGTGGCTTAGATGAAGCACTAGTGGACACTGAATAAGGAAGTTGATGACTCTTAGCCTGTTGACATGCATCATAGATAGAGTATTTATTGGAATCTACTTAACAAGAAAGATTATTGCTGCTAATGACTTTCTGAACAATCTGAAACAATGGATGGCCTAGGTGACTGTGCCACCTTTCCGGAGGATTTGAAGGCGCCAAAAGCTTTTCTCCTTGAGGTGGCCGGCGGGATGGGGTAGAGACTGTTTCTACATCTGCCTTTCAACAGGATCCTCTTCGTTGCCTGATCCTTAACAACAAAGTAATTTGGGTGAAATTCAAGGAAAGCGTGATTATCTGATGCAAGACGGTGAACAGAGATTAAGTTTTTGTCAGCAGCAGGCACATGAAGAACACGGTTAAGATGCAAGTGACGACTAGGGTTTTAATAATAGCATGACCAATGTGACTAATATTCATACCTGCACCACTTGCGGTGTGGATTTGATCCTTCCCCTTGTACTTGTCTCTCACAGTGAGCTTCTCAAACTCTCCTGTGATGTGATCTGTTGCTCCAGTGTCAGTGTACCAATTTGTGTCCACGCCATAGCTATGTGTTTCTGCAGACGCTCTCTTCTAGCTTGGCACATAATCCTCATCGAATCTGTACCAGCATTCAATAGCGATGTGCCCATATTTGTCATAGACTTGACACTGAATTTTGTCGGTGCTGGTGCCTCCATGGCCTCCAGTGCCACGTCCTCCTGACGCGCCTGATGATGAGCTGCGATTGCGGCCTCCAAAACAACCACGGCCTCCTCCGTGTCCACGGTAGTTGCCACCACCACGGCCTCGCCTAGCAAAGTTGGCAGATCCTTGTGATCCACCGTGCAGCAGATCCATCCTATACTCAAAGCTAAGAAGCGGAGAGAATAGTTCCCCCACAGTGATTGGCTTGACCCATGCAACAATGGCCGACACCAGGGGATTGAACTCGATGTCAAGACCGGCCAGGATGTAGGAGACCAATTCTTCATCTCCAATGGGCTTTCTGGTAGCAACCATGTCATCTGCAAGTGATCTCATCTTGCCAACATATTCAACAATTGACATGTTACCTTTTTGAGTCGTGGCAAGGGCGATTCTAGTGTTTACCGCCTGTGCCCGTGAGGCAGACTCATACATCTGCTCCAATGCAGTGTATACCGCACGGGGGGCGCTAATGTGGTGACCTGTGCCATGACTTCCCATGACAAAGATGTCATTAGGAATCCCAGCACTTGCTACTCCAGAGCACACCAGGCAATGTACTCCGGGTTAGGCACCTTCGTTGGCTTCTCTCCAATCTTGTTGTCGATCTCAGCAAGGGGGCGATGTTGGTGCCATCCAGATAGCCCTGCAGCTGTGCTGCTCGTAGCACGGGCAGGACTTGGGCTTTCCATAGGGGGAAATTCGTCCTGCAGAGCTTCTCGGTGATGGTTTGGCGTAGTAGTGGCGTAGCAGCAGCAGCAAACAATGAGCTCGCCATTGCGTAGGGAGATTTTGATGGATGATGGCTAGATGTATTTGTGGGAGGTGGCTCTAACACCATGTAAGCAACCAGGATAATTAGGGAAGCATTCTCACCTCCGTAGAGGCCGCGTACCTTTGTTTATATAGGCAGGGAAGCACCCCCTGCATGGTTTACAAGATTGCAATCTCAGTTGGTTGTTGAGGCCGATTCATCCAGGGAGTTTGTTACAACAACTCTATCCGCTATCTACAAGGAGTCCTGGATGAATTCGGCCACAATCCAAACCGGTTACAACTAATACATTTTTATCTAACAACCATCCCATCCCTGAAAACTGAGCCATCCCATCCTTAAAATCTGGGATGGAACCATCCCATCTCTGAAAACTGATCCATCCCATCCTTAAAATCTAGGATGAAACCATCCCATCCCACCTTACTCTCCAACCAAACACACCCTGGATGCCTGGTCTGTTGGAGACTTGATGAGGATGGGGGCCATTGCTTTTTAAAGTGCAAGTCCGTGAAGAGGGGCTGGAGGGCTTAGAATTTGGAGGTGAACAGATTGCAGCTGCAAGGCCTTAACTTGGCCAAGTAGGTGGTCAGACACATCTTATCATTGGAGGATGAACACAAGTTACCGACCATTGGCCTTCTTTGGTCCTAGTGGGATGCTCAGAATAAGGTGAATGTGGGAAAGCAGCTAAAATCAACTGATAACATTATTTATAAAGGTCAATCCTTAATGATTGGCAATCCCAGTGCTAGCAAAGGTATATCACCAAATACTAGGAGAGATAACTATCAATGGTGTTCACCACCACATGATACATGGAAGATAAATGTGGATGGTCAGTTCCTAGAGAATGAGAGGTCTGGAGCATGAGGTTTTTGTAATCAGAGACCATAGTGGTGGAACTGTTGTAGCTGGTGCTAGAATGCTGGAGGCGGTGAATCATGTGTCCATTCCGCTGCAGCCTCCTTCCGAGGTCTGTCTCTCTCCTGAGGCATCACTGTGTATAGTGGAAAGAGGTAGAAGAAGGTATAGGAAGACCATCGATACTTTTTTTCGAACCGGGAAGCTTTATTAATTTCAAGTTTGTTACATCAAGATGATACAAAAGAGCTTGAAATCCTCCTGAGCTCTGCATACCAGATGCACACAACCTTATAAAATAGTAGAAAGATACCGACACACTAATTACTTTCAATTCGAAGATTAGACTGCCACCCATGCACCTGGGTAAAAAAGTCCTTGGCCACCCATGCCAAGCACTAAGAAGCCGCTACAACAAAGGCCTGAGTAGTAGGCCTCTAGAGAATAGCCACGTATGGAGCCAATGTGTAATTGAGAAGATAACTTATGAAGGAAAAATATATCTTTTCTTTTTAAAAACCACATCATTTCTACATAGCCAAAGACTCCAACAGGTAGCAGAAGCTCCTAGTAACACTAGTAATTTTAGATCTTTAATAAGACCTACCAATTAGGTACCAAACATATTTGCCACACTGCGAGGTTGAGAAAGGCTAAAAGGAGCATAAATAATAGTCCAGACTACACGAGCAAACCGGCATTTGAAAAACAAGTGTCTAATCGACTCATCATTATGATAGAAGCAACACTGTTTACTGCCCTGTCAATTACACTTAGCTAAATTATCATTTCTTAAGATTACACATCTATGAAGGTACCACAAAAAAATCTTGATTTTTAATGGTACTTTTAATTTCCAAAGCCTTTTATTAATGTTCGGGGTCTCATTATGAATCGAATCAAGGTAACGAGAATTAACCGAGAACTCTCCATTTGGGTGTAAGCTCTAGCGAAATCATCTACATCCTGGCTTAAAATGATATTAGCAACATGTGAAAAGAGATTAGTCCATATTACTAATTTGTTCCCAATGAGATCCCTACGCCATGATAGATTCGGTGGTGAAGTGCCCAGAACCTCTATCATTTTTGATGGGTTGTATTGTAACGGCCAGAATATTATTCACATAGAGTCTTATTTCCTAACCACCTGTCTTTCTAAAATCTAATCCGTGATCCATCCTTAATAGTGAAAGAAGCAAAGCGAAGGAAATCCCATTTAGTTTTCATAAGACTTCCCAGAAATGCAAGTCCCCAATTTTCCATTGAGCCTACACTAGTGGTTTCAAACCTAGATATTTGTTGCATAAAATCTATTGCCATGAACCATCTGACTTTAATAAATGGTAGAGCCATTTACTAAGCAATGTTGAGTTCTTGATATCTAGATTATGGATCCCTAGCCCCCTGATCTTTAGGTTGGCACAGGATATCCTATTTTGCTAAATGGTACTTTCGCTTCTGATCATCACTTTGCCAAAAAAAACCTTGATAGAAAGTAATCCAATTTTTTGAGGAAACCCTTTGGAATAACAAAGAAAGATATCATATACAAGGGTAGACTACTAAGCACTGAGTTAATCAATGTTAACCATCCCTGTTGAAAGGTGTTTGCCCTACCAGCTACTAAGGCCCTGTTTGTTTTAGTGTCTAACCACTTTTGGACAGTTAACTTTTGGGATGTCCAAAAGCCGTATGCCCTCAAAAGCTAGAAGCAGAAAAGAACAAGGCAAGATGCTTCTGGCTTTTAGTTTTTGGGGGCATCTAGTCTTTGTACATCTCAAAAGCTAGTCATCCAAAAGTGCTCAGAAGCTGAAATAAATAGGGACTAAGTCATTTTTCAAATCACTCCTCCACTCTATTCTAGACAGCATTTGACAGTTTTCCACCGATACTTGGGCAAGGCCTGATGGCGCTGAAGTAGCATGGCCTGCCGGGTGCACCATCCACCACTAGGCCACACCTGCCCTCGACATCGGCAAAGAACGAAGCTTTGTAGGCGCAGCAGCCATATGGCCCGTCCACGAACATCAAGCTCTGGCCAGCACCGTCGTCCGTGGCTATGATTAAGTAACCACGCGGTGGTCACCTTGCTAGGCGTCCTGCATCAGGCCATGGAGAACTTCACGGACATAGACGTCCATTTTCCACTTTCCACTTCTGTACTTGAAATTAAAACATCTAGTACCAAACCAAAACATACCATTTCCATTTGCTACCCTAAATTCACAACTCCCAGTCATGAGTTCGCAATAGTACAACACAACAATACCTAGCTAGTTAAAGATTTCACTGATGGGTTGACATTCATGGCCCTCTTTCCTATCTAGACATGCAAACCTGACCTAAATTGGAGGTCATGATGGAAGCAGAGAAATATGAGCCCTCTTTGGGTGATTAATCCATGGCATCTAGTGCAAATCCCTTGAACCATGCAAAGATACTTATTTTTTTTCACCCAAAATTTTAAGAAAAGAGGAGCCAGATGGTGTTCAACATGTACCTATATAAGAAGTCGGTGGCTCTAGAAGAAGTCAGCCTGCGCACGCTCTTGGATCCAGAAGGAGCAATCATCTTCACCGGCTTGTCGTAGGCAAGCAGCTAAGAGAGCGAGGCTTGTCGCCTTGTCAGCTGTAGGCTAGCAACTCACAATGAGGTGATGGCTGACGACGAGTTGGTGACGGGGGCAGGGGCTGCGACGCCGTCGACCGTAGGCACGGCCGCACAGCTCGACAGGAGCGGGGGGCCACGCCACAAAGTGAGCACCAAGGCTAGGGTCGAGACCTAATTAGGAGGCACTTCTCTAGGCAGCGGCATGGCTGGAATAGATGACGGCATGGCTAGAGCGAGCGACATCGTGGTGGCTAGATAGGAGGGGAAGGGGAGGCCAAGTGTGAGAAGGAGTCCAGGAGGGTGCAATCGTGTAGGGTAAGTGGGTAACCCTATTGTTTTGGGTTGGGCTGCTGGGGAGTCGGGGGGAGGTGGGGAGTACTGGCCTGCTAGGCTTGTTTCAATGGGCTGCCAAAATGGGATATCCTAAAAATGGGATATTCTGACAAAAATAGAAAAAGTGAAAACGATCAGGATGACAGTCAAACCGTGCTCGTCCTGATTTTGTATTTGTCATCCCAATTTTCATACCGAATCCGACTTTGACCAAAAATATGAAAACGAGCATGTAAAATGTAGAAAACAGGACGGAACGGAACGAGATTTATCCCGACTGTTTTCAACCCTAGTTTGATGCATTATTCTGATAGGAAGCAGCTTGTTTTTGGCCATTTCGGTTGCAGAACATGCAAAATGCTGATAGAATTTTGTGCAAATATTGACTGATTTTGAACAATAACACACTAACACTGGTTAATTGTGCCTATCATCTTCATCTCTGTTTGGTGATAATACGAATTGAAGTTGCTGGTTTACTCTGTACCTTGCTCTTTGATACATCAAATATTACAGGCAATGTTTTCTGAACTTGTGTTTCGTTGCAGTGCTGTAATTCTTGTTCGAAAAGCCCCGTAGAGGTGCCTGTGAGAATTTCTCTTATGTTGCCTTTTGTATGCTACTGCAAAAAAATCTCTCCTACAAATGAATGGGAGCTCCTGCCAGGGTTGAAAAAAATGTTTTCTTAACATAGCTTAAAGTCATGAACTGAAACCATAGTTACATCATTTGTTTCGTGTGAAGCTCTGCACATAACATCATCAACTCACCATTTTTCCAGCAAAGGAATGGAACTTCATTGACTCACTCACCGTTTCAGGTAGGCAGTACACCTTTGGAGAGGAAGAAGTAGACTGTTAGTATGGCAACCCTAACCTACTTACCTTTGCAACTACAACCCTGTGATATAACATCAATTTCTAAAGACTCAATATAATCTTGAAACCACTTTAAATATAAATCTATTGATGCAAATGTTATGCATTAAATGTACACGTAATTTGACTAATTATTGGTTAAAGTTTGTAAAATTTGACTTTTCTCTAGTCAAAATACGTCTTACATTGCTGGATGGAGGGAGCATCATTTACTTGCTGGGTTAAACACATTGTTTAGTCAAATATTAGAAACTTTTCTGGCTTTAGAGCAGGTTAGAAAATGTTGCAAATTTGTTGTGCATGCTTGTACTTGATTGCCTGATTGGAGCAGCCTAATCAAGCAAAGAATAGCTTATCGAAGGTAATCTTTAGTTTGGTTCAGACGCGTGAGCAGGGAAATCTGAACATAAATAGCTCTGAAAGTGGGAAACGTCCAACAGTTGAAAATCGATTTCTCATACCCAGAAATTTTGCTCCATTTTTTTTAGTGCATGTATGGTCATATTTTTCCCCAGAAACTCTGCAGGGCTGTTTACAGACACAAATACAATTATACCAAAAACTATTGGCGTCCTGTAGCGAAACCATCAACAGAACAGACACATTACATTAAGGAATGAAAACCGTCACTTGTGCTTTCGCGGTTGTCATTGCTCTCAGGGTGGTTCTTCTTCCCTGTCCATGGCCCATGATGTCGTGGCAGGGATGGCCTGCGACTGCTGTGTTGTCATTTGTTAATCCATATCTGGCTGGAAGAAGAATATCCCATGCATAGAAAATTGTTTTCTTTCTTTTTCCTTTTAGGCTGATGCATGGAACAATCTTAGAGCATGTCTGTATTGCAGCTTAACTTGTTGTGTGCCTAACCTTAGGCAGCTACCATTTCCTTAGCCAGAATCTACTTGCTGCCAAGTTTGTAATGTAACATGCCTAAAATTTGTCATAGACTAGATCAGTTGAATGGCCAATTTTCTAGAAACTAAAACATTAGGCTTGTACAGTAGAGTACTAGAGTGTGCACGATAGGCCTTGTTCAGGAAAGCGACCACAGCTTCTGGCTGTCCAAATCGGCCTGTTCAGTGATGACCACCCTGACAAGTGCCCAACCTCGGAATCTGATGCTGGCTCACGTTGTTCTCCTATTGGGCGCAGCAAAGGCGATGGCGACCTCCTACGGCAGCCATGATTGGGCACATCCACAGGCCCTAGGAGGCGTCACTGCTAAACAACAATTGCAAGAAAATGATGTGTCATGAGCGCTATGCGTATCATGTGCATTGAGATGTAAACGATGACCTGATAGATGATGTGCCGAGTCGAAATCGAAATAAGTCGTGCCGGGTTTAACGATGTGATGGTTAGATCTTGGGATAATTGGGTTGGTTCGTACATATTTTTCGTTGTCAAGAAAGAATGGTGAGCAGGAGCACTGTTGTGTCATCTTAAATTTTCTGGTTGATGATTGTATTGATTGTATCGGATTTGTCAAACCTTGGTGTTCCAAGTGTCAAATGTACTTTGCGAAAAGGTTCTATGCTCTCATGTTTTTCAATGGCTGCAACCACCATCGGGGCCATTCAAGTGGATTTGGAAAAGCAAATGCACGACGCAGCGCGAAGTCTTCGCTTGGCTCCTTCCCATGGATAGACTTGACACCAAAAAAGGCAGAAACATATCCAGAACAAAGAACTTGCTCCAAGGGACAAACAGGTGTCTGCCCGTAGAATGTGATAAAATGGTAACTCCATGTACATGTTCTGTGGGATTACTGAATTGGTTTACACCCAGATGTTGGATAGGACAAAAAAAGAAAAAACTTAGGGTGGTTTCACTTCAGGGTGACGTGTTGCAATTCCTTACTGACATGCACTTTACGCGGAAAATCAAAAAATGTGAAGTTAGAGGTGTTGAAAAAGATGAAAAGTAGTGTGATAGGCTCGGATGGTATCCCAATTAAGACCAAGTTGTTAAACCATATTTTTTAGTCGAATAAGATGCTGGAAGAGTGGAGGAGAAGTATACTGGTACCGATATACAAGAATAAGGCTAATTACAGAGGAATTAAATTGGTGAGTCACACTATGAAGCTATGGCAGAGAGTTATCGACCATAGTTTGAGAAGGATAACACGGGTCTCTATGTACCAATTTAGTTCCATGCGTGAAAGGTTAGCCATGGAAGCTATTTTCTTAATAAGACAAGTTATGGAGTGGTACAGGGAGAAGAAGAAGGACCTACACATGGGTTTCATTGAGTAGGAGAAGCCGTATGACAAAATACCAAGGAATGTTATGTGGTGGGCTTTGGACAAACATAAAGTCCCAACGAAATACATTAGACTTATTAAGGATATGTACAACAATGTTGTAACTAGAGTCCGAACAAGTGATGGCGATACAGATGACTTTTTGATTAGAATAGTACTGCATTAAGGGTCTGCTTTGAGCCCTTATCTATTTGCCTTGGTGATGGATGAGGTAACAAGGGACATTCAAGGGGATATCCCTTGGTGTATGCTCTTCGCAGATGATGTAGTGCTAGTTGATGAAAGTCAAGCAGGAGTAAATAGGAAACTGGAGTTGTGGCAGGAGACCCTAGAGTCAAAAGGTTTTAGACTCAGCAGAATTAAAACTGAATATATGAGATGTGACTTTGGCACTGCTACACATGAGGAGGGAGATGTCAGTTTGGAAAGCCAAGTAGTGCCCTGGAAGGATACATTTCGATATTTGGATCAATGCTACAACGAGATGGGGATATTGATGAGGATGTTAGCCATAGAATCAAAGCAGGGTGGATGAAGTGGCACCAAGCATCAGGAATTTTATATGAGAAGAGGGTACCATTGAAGCTAAAAGGTAAGTTTTATAGGACGGCGATTAGACCTGCAATGCTGTATGGTGCAGAATGTTGGCCTACAAAAAGATGACATGTCCAGCAGATAAATGTTGCGGAAATGCGTATGTTGCGTTGGATTTCCGGTGCGTAGTGGAACCCTAAGGCGTGATAGTAATGTGAAGAGAGGCAGAGGACGACTAAAATTGACATAGAAAGAGGCAATAAAAAGAGATTTGAAGAGATGGAATATACCTAAAGATTTAGCTCTGGATAGGAGTGCTTTGAAAACAGTTATTCATAACCTAAACTCTGATTCGTGATTCTTGTTGGGTTTCAACTCTAGCCTATCCCGATTTGCTAGGAACTGCTAAGTTGTTGTTGTTGTTGTGGCGGTGACGGTAAAGATTGTGGTGGACAGTGACCATAGGTTTCAAAACAGTTATTGCAGGTCGCTATTCGTATGCAAGTCCACTCAATGTAATTTGGGACAAAAAAAAAGGTAAAATATGCTTTTATGGTGATTGAAAAATAATAGCAACACCGTAAAGGAGACGGTGACCAGACCACCAATAAGCGGGAGAACAACAAGATGTAGTTTTTGAAGAAAGAAAAAGAATGGTAGGAAACTGAGCATTTTGGAGCCGTTCCAGCATGAAGAGGAATTAACCATCTGTTAAATAAGTCAGATAGTATGAACAGTGTGGAAAACTTTCACATTTCTCCACGGCTAACTACATAAATAAATTCCGAAACATCAACTTGACAAACGACCTTTCCTTCTTAGTGAAATGATGCCAAGCTCTTCTGCATGTTGGGAAAAATACCAAACAATAAAAACAAAAAAACAATAATCTCAGCATATGGAAACACACCGGGTAAACTAGTATAACTGAAAGGATAAAAATCTGAAGATGAACCAATGTAGAATTTTAGATAGGCATTAAATTCAATATAAACAAGTTGGTAAACAAAACGAGGGCATTAGTAAACATTTTTTACCACCACAGTCCACAGACATGTAGGCACATTATTATGCCAAAAAATGTACAAATGATTCCCACTAGACCATTTCACTTCTTCAAATACGATGGGCATGTTCGCTTCAGCTTATAAGTCGGCTGAAAAGCTGAAACGGTTGATTTGTTGTGAGAGGAAAATACTGTTTGGTGGGTGATATGCCGGCTGAATAAGCTGAAACGAACAGGCCCGATAGCACCAGCTTGCACATCTCCTGCCTCTTCAGGCCTAAAGATCCTAGTATCCTACCATTATCCTTTTCTTAGATCATGCCATTGCACAAGGATGGACATTCTGTGAATCCAAAAGAACTAACAATACCGAACTTGCAGGTTACCTCACCGGCGGGAAGAGAAGGAGCCGGCGGTCCCCCGCTGTCGCGCCGGAGAGTCGTCGCCGCCGGCGGCGGCGGGTTGCGTCGTGCGGTTCTTATTATTAGTGGGCTGAGCAGCCAGAGGATCGGCCCAAGAGAACCCATCTGCTCAACAAGTCGGCCTGGCCCATGTAAGAATTCTTCTCCCCCACTCTTGAAGCACCTACGTGGCCGCTCCCTATTGGACGCCGAGGCCTAAGTCCCCACCTCTGCGAAGCTACACCGCGAGTCCCCAACCAGATCCCCCCGCAACCGCGTCGGCGATGGCATCCGCGGCGGCGACCGGCGACGGCGAGAAGCCCTACGCGCACCTCGGCCAGCCCCTCCTCGCGCATCCGCATCCCCCGCAGCAGCCCTACTACGCCTACCCGGCCGCCGCTTACGCGCAGCCCGCGGCCCCGCCTCCGCCTCCGCCGCCGGCCCCGACGCTCGTCTTCGTGCCGGCCCCCTGCTCCCCGGTGCTCGTCCGCCTCCGCCGCCTGCGCCCGCGCCGCGCGCCCTGCCTCCGCCGCTTCGCCCGGGCCCTCCCGCTCCTCCTCGCCCTCGCGCTCCTCGCTGGCGGCGCCTTTCTCCTCTACCCCTCGCCCCCCGCCGCCCGCGTCGGCGATATCCGGGTCGACCGCTTCCGCGTGGACCCGCCCGTCCTCGACCTCGGCCTCGCGCTGCGGCTCCGCGTCCTCAACCCCGGCTTCCTCCTCCCGCTGCGCTACCGAGCGGTCTCCGCCGCCGTCTCCTACCGCGGCCACCTGCTCGGGTCCGCTAAGGCGTGGCCGGGGTCCGGCGAGCTCGCGGCCAGGGATGAGGTGTATGCGGACGCCGAGGTGTGGGTGGACGCCGGGAGGGTGCTGGATGACGTGGTCGACCTCATCGGGGACCTGGCCACTGGCTCCGTGCCGCTGGAGATCGTCACGGAGGTGGTCGGCTCGATCAGGTTGTTCCGTTTCCACATCCCTGTGAAGGTAATTGATTGTTCTCGCAATAGATTCTTTTTATCAGTTTTACGATCCCATTACAGGTAGTTTGCTCAGGAGTCGCGGTGGATGTTTGTAGTTGATACTGCTTGCAAAGACTGGGGCTTTGTAATTGGGTTAGATAACTTGCAACAATTAAGGACTTGACATGTTGTAGATTTAGTTTTTGGTTCTGTGTAAGTACTAACCTGTAATATCTAAGGATTTGCATTAGGTTGTCAGGGGCTGGATTCAACAGTTATGGGCTTAGCAATTCAGCTCTTATCATGGATTGTGTGTTCTGAACAGCTGAAGGGGATATGTCTGAATTTAAAGACTTCTCTATGCGCCTTGACATGTTCATAGTGATATTACTCTTTTTTTTTTCATGTTCTCTATCTTTGGTTAATGACGATATTGGTTCTGAACTTGAATGAATTTGGACTGAAAAGAATTGGAAAGATTAGTAGTATGGTTACTTTTAGTAGTATGGTTACTTCATCCAAAGTGTATAGCAGTGATAGCTCGGGTGTGGGAGGAGGGACATCTGGAAAAATAGTTGTTTTATTCCATAGGATGTCCTAGCATTTCTCTGGACAGCACTAGCATACTTGGTGGTAAGCGAATATGGAATAGGGTTCACTGGAATCTGCTTTAGTGTCACAGTTCTTTGACTTGTCATTTCCATGTTAACAAAATTAGGGTACTTATTTTCAACCTTCTTCTATTCTATCTACATTTCTGAGAAGAATGTAATTTTTATATGACCAGTAATGAATTGTTTATGTAGTTCCTGTGATAGATGTGAATCTGTGAGCAGGGTTGTAAATATAGTGGATGGTGTAAGGGAACCGTGAAAACTAGTTCTTTACTAGGACAGATGTGGACCCGACAAACTCTATAGGCCATTTATAAGAAGATTATATAGATTAGTTGCATGACTATGTTAGTCTGTCCACCTCCATTGTACCAACAGCATTTTTGTAGTCGTGAAGTTTAGGCATCTGCTTTGAATATATTTTTGTGTTTACTTGAATGTGGCCTTGGGCAAGTGGTCTAACAATCTGGCTCATTAGAAAGAGTGAATTTTTCAATGATAATATAAATATATATGTAAAAATATAATTACGCAACTGTTAGCTGCAAGGAACAGTGCCTTAAAGCGCCATTACAGGATTATTAATACAAAGTAGTCTACAAGTGCATGAGTAAGTTAGTTCAATATGGTTAAGGATAAAGGCACAAGGGCTAACATGGTGGATGAATAAGAGTTGCCAAATGATTGAGCTACTACCTCCAAAAGGATATTGGCATATTGCCCTAGAACTAGAACGCGTGTTGTCAACTGTCAACACTAAAACTTTGCTTACTAATACATGTCAAGTATCTATATGTTGCATGGACAGATACTAGTAGATTCATCATCGAAATCAGTTGTACCTCTTCTGACTATAGCTAATTATGTATTTTGTTAAACCATTTGATTAGAAGAATGCAAAAGTACTTGTCCATGTAGGTAATGTACTATTTTCCCCTGAAAGAGTGCCTCCAGATTTGCTAGAGCCATGCACTATTGGCTATTCCAATGACTAGAAGATGAGATGGTGGTTTCAATTTTCAAAGTTTGTAATTTTGCAAGTTAGCATAAATCTCAAGTCACATTTAATGGTGATGATCATACCTAGATAGGATAGCTAACTGATGCAAAATTGAGTTACCTGAAATGGGTTATTCTGAAAATGAGAGTTGCTAGCAAGTGAAGAAGGTTTTTAACAGAATTGTACATGTTGTAAACCATTTAAAAGCAGAACAGAAGAACAAAACAGCTTCTGAAGTTTTACATGAGTCTGGAAGTTTGTACCATGAAAACTCAAACTATTGTTAGCTGGAAGTCTGTACCTTATGACTGAACATTGGGTTGCTCACCCTATTTATTTCAAGTATCTCAAGTTTGCTCATTTTTTAATGAAAAATTAAATTATAATACATACTGTACCCCTGAGCAAAATGAGCTAGCACATTTCTTAATGAAAAGCTCTTCCCTCAGGCCATATCGCAAAGAGTATTCATGTTTGACATGAAGTTGTTAGTAGTTTTGGTATCATAATGCAGTATCTCCCTTTATATCTCCGTACTATATATTCATGACGTAATTCTTGTGCATGACTGCGTGTACTCCTGCTGATCCAGGGGCTCATATCGTGCTCGGTGAATATCAGCCCAGAGACTCAGGGTATCATAAGCCAGGATTGCTATTAAGGTAATCATCTTATATTCTTATGTTCCGCGCGTCTGTTAAGTAATCTGTACTATGTTGATTTAACACAAGTTGCGAGTTTTCACCTTTTTCTGCAGTGAGAGTGATTTGAGATCTTCATGGAACATAATTGCATAATTACTATGGAAGATACTATCAAGTTGCAGAGCCTGCTTGATGGAACTGGAGTGCCTATCTGTATATAATTTGGATATTGTCCTGTATTGGCTGGGATAAGAAGCCAAGAGTAACATGCTGTCTTGCATGCTTGTCAGAACTGCTTATGTCTGTATCTGTAATTTACTAAATACTAAAGCATCTAGATGTACCATAGCATAGAAATTAATCATGGTGTATGATTTGACCTGAACATGTATATTGAGTGGTAACTTATGGTTTGTGATATTTGAATTGAACCATGGTAAATGAAACGTCATCTGTGTCGATATGTTTGACATTAAGCCTCAACACCTGAATTCTAGTGCGATGCCTGAAACAATATCTGGATCTACCTGAAGTGCTATGCATTGAACAGCTTTTTTTTTGGTGTAGAACATTTTGTCCTCGAACTATAAGTCCTTTTTGTTTTCTGCAATCTATAAATATTCAAGTACCAAAGCTGGTACTGCCGTACTGGTACTACTACCTGACGTTGAGCCTGAAATGAATGTTGTCTGATGGTTGGATCTGCTCTTTCATGTAGCTTGAGGTTCAGAAATTCAGATCCAATGCACCAATAATCGCCACCACTTTTTCCAGATGGTCTGAACTCTGAAGGACAACATGGGTCCTGAAATTCTGATGGCGCCTATGGGAGGCCATGTGAGCTTGTTCACTTATTCTTGCACCTGGCATGCTTGGTTCAGTGTATGGGTTATGGGTAATGGACTTGTTTCTGATGGGATGGCATGGATGTGCGGCTACACGAACACGATGATGGAACATGCGGAAATGGGGTGGGTGGAGCTGCCGGCACTGACCTGGCTGTGCTCTGCCCTGCACTTTGCCCTTAGCACATGATTCGAGTTAATGCCTTGCTTAGCTGACAGTGATTTAATTACAGTTTATCAAATTCACCCTGAAATGTCTTTTACTATATTAAACTTGTCAAAATTAGAGAAGTTCGGGTTAGAACCAAACTTAAAACATCTTATACGTTTTGGGGTGGAAGGAGTATGTTCAGTTTGACCGAGAATAGCAACCGTGTCAAATCCTGGCTCGCTGAACAGCAGCACCACAACTTTGCATACAGTTTCCATGTTCAACGAGAACAAATCCACTTTTCTCCATTTCTTTTCCAAAACCACTCCCAGTGTTAACAGAGGTTGCACTCGATGAATATTTTGCAGATCTCATACAATATAGTCGGAAACTAGCAGTAGTGTGTTCAAAATTCCAACATGAAGAAAATATTTACCAATATACCAAACAATGGGCAAGTTCTGATAGTACCAGGCACGGTTGCTGCTCTACTGGAGCAGCTTATTCCGTGGTCAAGAACAAAGGAATTACAGCCACAAGCCACAAATTATTTCTCACCACGACTCTCTGATATAATAAATAGACAGATGATACAAGCTGCAATCATATTTTTGGGCACAGAAGCACTCAGTTCTTCACGGTGGTGACATGCCTCAGGAGCATCTGAATGACTTCTGGGGAGATGCTTGCAGCCTGTTGCTTGAGCTGTTCGATCTTCGCGTCTGTCTCTTGCTCGAGACGCTTGACATTTGCACCAGAGTCACCGCTGCTCTGTAAGCAACAAGAAGGTAGAAGTGAGGTCTTGTAATCCTATGGTTTTAAAAGGAGCAGGATGCGTGCATACCTCTGCAACCTTCCTCTGGTGCTCGGTCTCCAGCTGCTTACGGTATTCAGTTATTTCCCTCTCAGCCTCCTCTTTAGCTTGCCTAAGCCTTGCCGACTTAGCTGTTGGATACAGAAAAGATTTGAGTTTACGTTGCAGCCAATACAAATGGGGAAAAGTAGATCCTTTTGCTTTTCATCTACATAGCTATTCATGATACCCAGAGTAGTTTTGCAACAATACGGTTTCTCTAATTGAGCAAAGACAAGAAATTCCCAACTTTAAATTGCTCAAAAAAATTGTTGAATGCATATTTGTAGATTAAACTGGCATGTAACGTTGGATGAGATGATATGGCCTAATAGGCTGAAAGATGTGCAAGATTTATGGTAACATATGCAAAATCAACACCAATGCCCAAGTCAAAGCCATGACCGAGATGCTGATTATGCCGCACTTCATCAAAATGCAAAAGGTACATGCATGTTCGCTTACATTGGGAACAAACATTGTTGATAAAGAAAGAGCATTCTCTAATTCTCTGGTCAACATATCCAGAACTCGTACTCAGCTAACTTGCTCCACAATGCTACGCTAGATTTGCAATGGCCTTAGCTGGACAGTAAGATAAGAAAACATTACCAGCCCTAGCCGCGTTGACGATCTGCTGAGCCTCCTGCTCCGCGGCCAGAAGCTGCTGAATCCCGCTCTGGCGCCTGCTCGCGTCCATCTCTCAGGTCCTGGACGAAGTACAACAATTCCGAATCAGATTTAAGAAAATCCCCAACTTTCAGATCAAACAAAAGAGCGGAGACCTATATCGCTACATTACGCCAGATGGGGAATTTCATGCCATTATCCAAATCGTGGCAGCGGAGCCAGCGACAAATCCAGCGACGAACTGGATGCATTACAGGATCGCATCCCAGAAGCCCACCGAGAGAGATTTGGGTTTCGGGGATCGCACCGACGAGCCGATCCGCCAGGACGGAACGGGACGGGACGTGCGATCTCGTACGGACCGGCCGGATCAGGACCCCGCGGCGACGGATCCGGGAGGAGGGGGGGAGAGGAGACGCAGAGGGAGGGAGGGATCTCGGCGCGGGGGTTACCTGGATCTGGATCGGGGGCGGGCGGGTTCGGCGGCCGGAGCGGAGGGCGGGGTGGTGGTGGTGGTGGAGCGGCCGCGAGCGAGGTTGGGGAACAGATCGGGGGTCCCTGGACTCGGCTGGCGAGCGGATAATGGATATACGACGTGGGTCCACGGCGGAAACGGCTTGCAAAATACGGTCGACGGGGCTGGATCGGATTTGTTTTTTAACCAAAATTCGTGGAATCGAATACAAACGTCGGTTTTTAGGGAAAAAAACGTAGAGAGATAATAATACAAACGGCGATTAGCTCGGATATGAACAGGATTAGGAGGAAAATTTGGACAAACATGTAGGGCGGTTTTAGCTAAACTTAAAGATGTATTTGGTTCACGTCCAAAGGTCACCATGTCTAACTTGTGACACGCTGAATTTTCTTAGACTACCGTTTGCTTTGTGACCTCACTTTAAATGTGCCACGTTGGTTTAGGTGGTATCGTAATTATTTTCTACATTTTTAATGTCAAAAGTTCGACGTTGTTCGAAAGGAACCAAACGGATTCTAAGTGTCTATGCTCGTTCAATAACTCTATCAATCCACAAATTCAGAAAAGTTGGCACAGTCTAGAGTTTAGAATGTGCCATATTGACATTAGTTAATGACACATTTTTGTACTTGTACCATTTAAGATTTGTATCTGAATTAACTCCATATTTGCATATGTATTGTATTTTGGACTAGGTTGCAATATCACACGAAATACAATATAAATGAAGGGTTTTCGGACAAGTTAGATTTGAGCTCAGACATTGGATATTGGAAGGTCCAAACATGAACATTAAACTGTAGACTCATAGGAGTAGCTGAACTTGCACATGCCTTATCTTCCTCGTCTGAACTCCGATTGAGAGAAATTTGATGTTGAAATTGCATGCCTCGAAAAGATATGCAACTTTTGCATGGAGCGCTCCGAAATTGGAGGCTTGCAGGGGTTCAAGCCGATCGGCTTAAGGGGTTTAAGCCGATCTGCCCAAGATTGTTTCAGCCCTAAACGGTGCCCCGTTTCACCAGATGGAGGTCCTTGACAATCCTACGGTTTTTCTTTAGATAATTCATCTAGAAGGCACATTAACCGACGTAAATTTGCAGTACAAATACCCTCTTGGATGGGTACATCAAAGGGGATTTCATTTGTTGCCTTTTCACCTAGCCACCGCCGCCACAAGATGTGAAATAGAGATTAAATCTGATCACCGCGATGACGAACATCGACAGGCGTCGGGAAGGTGGAAGAATCCCTCAAGCCAATCAGCTTGAGATGTTACAGCCTCCCCTCGCCGTTATTCTCCAGAATTTCCATGTCCCCTTTGTGCATCAAGTTCTGCAAGATGATGGGGTAAAATCTTTGTTCGTCCCTAAAATTGTTTGGATCTTTGATATGTATAACCGCTACATGTACATTATATTTATCAATGCTTCATGATTATGTTGTTGCAATACTTTTATTTACATATGCGAGCGTTCTGTTCTTATCAGCCTATGTTTTAGTAGAGTTTGTGGTAATTATGATGATTAGCTTAATTCTGCGGATGCTTTGATATAATTGTGTAGACGAGGTGGTTGATTACCCTTGAGTAGTGATAGTATGCAAGAGGGAAAATACCAAGTGAGCAGATAATTTATGTGATAACTAGTGAAAGCAAGCATCTTAAGGAGGGAACATATATCTATCTTTATTCGCTATCTTGTATCAACTTTTGCTCTTAGTTTAGTTTAGCTCAATTTCGTCGTCAACTCCAAATGACTAACGAGTTGTTTTTGCAATTTTACATGTGACATTTTGTTTCGGATGAGGATGAGGGCCCGAGATCCTATTCAAGACGCATGGAGCATCGAGGGCTCCGTCTGGTATGACCGTATGAACAGCTTGTTTAAGGTGCAACAGTATATATCCTTCGGATGGACATGGACTCAACAGTGATGGAGTTAGCGTTTAGGGAGTCTCGTGCACCCAGCAGCCGTGCAGGTCGTTGGTTGTCTGAAAGCGAGTGCAGCGGTAGCCTCTTCGTCCGAGTTGCAAATGCAGACCACATTTCGGAATGCGAGTGGTTGGTTGGTGCCTGCGTGTTCGTCCACAGCTTTCCAGCAGGAGGAAAGCTGCATCCTTGTTAATCTGCTACCGGTCACGATCGATCGTACACGTAAAAGTTTGCCATTTGGCTACATGTTAAACAAACACGCTTGGTTTTTGTCGCCACTGACACGAGCAAGTCGATTAGATAAATCGGAAGATGCTGTGCTGTCAATTTGGCACACGCCCCCTGCTGCTTGTCGCCATGCCATGATCTCCGTCCGTCCTGGCACCATCTGGTGTCGCATGCTAGAAAGTGGGAAGGAGGGGAGAGAGAGAGAGGCACAAAAGGCCACGGCAAGGGCAATGTTGGAACATCGGTGTAGTTCATCCCCTCAGCATTGGTAGTATCGCCGAGACCATAGTCTTAAGGCTCTAGGCTGTTGTTATCGGCATTGATCGGTGTCTAACGTGGACCTTATTAACAAATAGTTATTCCTTTCAAATTTTGAAAAAAAAATAGTACTCCCCATGTTTCAAATTGTAAGTCATTTTAACTTTTATACATTCATAAATATTGTTATGTACCTAGACACACACATGCATAATAATATCTATGAACTAAAAAAACTACAATGACATACAATTCAGAACAGAGGGAGTAGGTCTTATAAAAATGCTATTTTTAAACGAAAAAGTTTATACGCTATGATAATATTTTGTGTAACAAATCTAGTAAAATCCATTAAATATTGTCGAGCTAATAACCTTTTATAATTTGATAGTCAAAGGCGGAAATATTTGGCCAACAAGAATCCCAAAATGATCTATTTTTGTTTGTAAGAGTAAAGTACAGATTGACCTACTATGTCATTTATATATGTGTCCCCTCTTCGTGCTTGGATACACGTTGATTAGTGAGATTGGAATATGCATTTCAATAGCTTATTAGGAACATAAATGTCATCTCTGACTAAATGTAGCAGCTGATGCCCGAATTTTAATTTGTTATTCCATTATTTAAAAAAATAATTTGCACCCATGTTTGGTAAGGGAATATCGGAGCTATCGGTAGGGAGTCAGCAATGGGCGTTCAATTCGAATGCTACGTGACATGGCTTAACATTACCCACATTAATGATAAATTATGAGATCTGACAAGTACATATCATGTTCAATTCGAATACTATGTAACATGACTTAACATTACCCACGTTAATGACAAATTATGAGATCTGACAAGCACATATCATGTTCAATTCGAATGCTACATACGTAGCAGGGCTTAACACATCACCTACAAGCACATATCGTGTGTCCAGCCCTTCTACTTACCTAGCTTCAAAATTCCTACTCATTTTTAGGTCTCTTTAGGATGCAAAAAAGTTTAAAACATAGAATGCATTGTACTCACCAAGCACATGAGATTTCAGTTCACTCTTGTTTCCCTATGGAGTTAGGGTACACGAATGCATTCCTTATGAATTTTAACATATATACAATTTTTTTGTTCTAAAAGACCCCTAGAGAGAGAATTTTCTAAAGATTTGAATAGTATGTAATTCCCATGAAAATCCTTTGAACACGAGGAAGGTGAGAATTGCGAGTTGCAGCAGCACCCCTCCTCGCATGTCCTTGGCATGGATCGCCATGACGTGTAAAGCCAATTTCATCCATGATTTATGCTTCTATAGAGACTATGCTTATGTTCTCTTGGCAAGTCGAATCCATAGAGCTTGAATATTGTCCATTCCAAGATAGAAGTTATGTTTTTTTTTTAAAAAAAACTTTGGTTCCAAATTACCGTGCGAATGTTTATCAGTAGTGTAAATTTTCCGTGAAAAAGAGCTTATAAAGGAACTCTTAACCACGAACGACATCTTTTCGATTGAAATGGTTACAGTTCTGAATTCATAATACAAAACTATCTTTTGTTTTGAATTCGTGATGCAAAATCAGTCGACACGTGGAGTGGTATATATTCTATCCCCAAACTGACCTTGAGGCATTTGGCCGAAAAATCCTACTAAAACCCATCGGCGTGCACGGCTTAACGCACTAATCAAATCCATCGAGATCGAGCCATCCACACCCCCGTCGTCCGCGGCTCTCATCTGCTCCCTCCCCGCTTGCTCCAACCAGTCGCCCCTCCTCGAATCCCTCCTGCACTGCCGCAGGGTGGATCTACCCACACGGCCCTGGGATAGTCTCCTCTCCCCAGTCGGTAAGCAACCCCTTCTCCTCGCTGAAATCGATTGCCCCTTGATCGAATGCCAGTTAAATTTTCCATTTTTTTGGGTTCTGTCACATCGCGCCTTCTTTTTTTGCCCAATCTGGGGGAATCCGTTTGTTTCCTGCTGTGCATTGCTGCCACCAGCCCACCACTCGTCCAGTCGCCATCACTCTTTCGATTACTACCAGCTTTACCGAAATTTTTCTCCTTTTCTGTGGTGGAAGGAGAAAGGTACATACCCGTCTCGCCTTTCCTGGTTATTTTTGGTGTGTACGTGAATGGTCCAGAATCTTGAAGAGACGGCGGCGCTCTGATCTCTGACAGCAGTATTGCAGGGGCATTTGATCCAACGCGGCGGCGGCGGCAGAGGACACGATGTCGAAGTCGGGAACACTGGATCTTGCGTCTGGCCTTGGAGGGAAGATCGACAAGGAGGAAGTCAAGTCAGCCGTCGATGAGTATGTACCTGAATCTGGGAAGCTTTTTTTGCGTCTGCCATGATCTCTGTTATGTTGGATACTGTGAAGGTCCCGATGATGTTTGTGAATAAATAAAACAGGGGAGTTGACTGTAGCTTACCCCATAAATAACTGCAAATCTGCAATTGCTTCTGTGCCTTGCAGAATTAGATATCCATGCATCCTTTGTGTAATCTGCATGCGTATCTGTACTATTTTGGTCTTAAATAAAAGGCAGGAATACTTTTCCTCTGTTTTGTAGGATATTGTTTAGAGTTTTTTTTCTTTGGTTAGGATCTTGAGTTGCTGATAATTGTGTTCTGTGTCACTTGTATTTTTTCCCCCTGAAATGCTTTTATTACTAGTTAGGGTAGCGTTTTAAGCTGTATCCAATAATTCAGTTGCCCAGTGACTTTTTGTTTAGGTAAGGCTTTTAGAATCATGTGCGTTATGTGACAGATCACCAGCAAGCACTTGATTTATGTCATCTCTTGATCTTTGTGGACTTGTTAGCTGTTTGCATGGTTAGTATTTAGGTGGACTAACATGCGCATATGTTGTATGGCCTGTATGTCACTTTCTGGACCCTGAAGCTAGTAGGGAAGCAATGTGAATTGTGAACAGTTCCATTTATGTCGCATAGTATTGTACTGCAGAAACTGTTGAATGAAACATTATTAGACCATCACATGTTATGTAAAGTTGTTAACCTGTCCTTTCATATAATGTACATACCATTATGGTACCATCAAGCTATTCAATTTTCTTGTTGGCATGAAACATACTGTAGCAGCTGTTAAATTGAGCTAGCATCCTGGTTCATACGGATGTTTATTTTCATCTCCTTTTGAAGAAAGACTCATCCTTTTAGTCATGTTTTCTTTACTCTGATTTTTAAAGTAAAATATTTTTACAAGGTACGAGAAATACCATGGATATTATGGAGGGAAGGAGGAAGCAAGAAAGTCCAACTACACTGATATGGTAATGTAACCTTTCAAATGGGGCATTTATTTTCTATAACTATACATGCTCTTATTTGACCTGTGCTATAATTCAGTAGGTAGCTGCAACTCCTACAATGTAAAAGTTTCTCAGTTAGCAGTTCTATTTCAGCAGATTTCATTGAAAATAAATAAAAGTGTATGCAGAAACACATCTTTAGCGTAACAGATCAATTGTACTGAAATATGTGTTGTTCTGCATGACCTCATGATGAATGATAACAGCATTGGAGTGAGGGGCTATTTTCTTATTTATATTTTTATATACTAGAGAATGGCTACAAGATAAATATCAACAGCTAATGTTTTTTGTGACCTGTCAGGTTAATAAATATTATGATCTTGCCACTAGCTTCTATGAATATGGTTGGGGTGAATCCTTCCACTTTGCTCACAGGTAAGAATTCCCTCCCAGGAAAAGTAATTTTTGCCTTACATTTGGCAGAGCAAAGAAATCCTTCAGTGCCTATTGTAAAGAAACCGGAAAAGTAACATAGGTCATGCTTATCAATGGTCCGTGCTAATTGAACTATGCTTATTATGTTAGATGGAACGGAGAATCTTTACGTGAAAGCATCAAGCGACATGAGCATTTTCTTGCCCTGCAGCTTGGTTTGAAACCAGGAATGAAGGTTAGTTATCCTATTGAAATCTATGCCAGAGTTGTTTTTGCTGCTCTTACACTGACTAGAGGATGTGCCTTTCATATTTTGAATGTAGGTTTTGGATGTGGGCTGCGGAATAGGTGGGCCACTAAGAGAAATTGCAAGATTTAGGTTTGATTCTGGGCCCACTTTCTTTAATGTTTGCGAATTGTGATGTCCTCAACTCTAACTTTTTAACATACATGGCTAATGTATTAAAGTTGATTAATGTTTATCACTTAAAAATGGGCACTTGTGGCGAATTTACGTTGAGGAGATTGTGCTCTCTTTGAGGTCGAAGAAAACAAAACAAGCTCATTGTTTATTTTGTGCATTGCCTTCTTTCATTTCAATACAACAACAACCTAGCCTTTCAGTCTCAAGCAAGTTGGGGTAGGATAGAGTTGAACCCAACAAGAGCCACAAAATCAGGGTTCAGGCACATGAATAGCTGTTTTCCAAGCACTCCTATCCAGGGCTAAATCTTTGGGTATATTCCATCCATTCAAATCTCCTTTTATTGCCTCTTCCCATGTCAATTTTGGTCTTCCTCTGTCTCTCTTCACGTTACTGTCCCGCCTTAGGGTTCCACTACGCACCGGTGCCTCCGGAGGCCTCCGTTGAACATGTCCAAATCATCTCAGCCGGTGTTGGATAAGCTTTTCTTCAATTGGTGCTACCCCTAACCTATCACGTATATCCTCATTCCGGACTCGATCCCTTCTCATATGACCACAAATCCAATGCAACATACGCATTTCCGTAACACTTATCTGCTGGACATGTCGTCTTTTTGTAGGCCAACATTATGCACCATACAACATTCCAGGTCTAATTGCCGTCCTATAAAACTTGCCTTTTAGCTTTAATGGTACCCTCGTCATATAAGATTCCTTATGCTTGGCGCCACTTCATCCATCCTGCTTTGATTCTATGGCTAACATCCTCATCAATATCCCCATCTCGTTGTAGCATTGATCCCAAATATCGAAATGTATCCTTCCTGGGCACTACCTGGCTTTCCAAACTGACATCTCCCTCCTCATGTGTAGTAGTGCCAAAGTCACATCTCATATATTCAGTTTTAGGTCTGCTGAGTCTAAAACCTTTTAACTCTAGGGTCTCCCGCCACAACTCCAGTTTCCTATTTACTCCTGCTCGACTTTCATCATCTAGCACTACATCATCAGCAAAGAGTATACACCTAGGGATATCCCCTTGTATGTCCCTTGTGACCTCATTCATCACCGAGGCAAATAGATAACGGCTCAAAGCTGACCCTTGATGCAGTCCTATTTTAATCGGAAAGTCATTTGTGTCGCCATCACTTGTTCGAACTCTAGTTACAATGTTAATCCATTTTCAGCTAGAACCCCACAGCCAACTGAATCATGCAATGGTTTTTGTGCAGCTCAACTTCAGTTACTGGATTGAATAACAATGAATACCAGATTACCAGGGGAAAGGTTTGAACCACTTTTTTTTTAAATAAATACCTTTTGTTGTTGTACTAGTTATGATGTTGTTCTTATGCTAACATTATATTTCGACATCCAGGAGCTCAATCGGCTGGCAGGAGTTAGTGGAACCTGTGATTTTGTCAAGGTATAGTTAGCCTATCAACTAGGTCCTAGTTCTTTCTTGGTTTAGCTCTTATTTTCTTGCTGCTCTTTTGTATCTTTCGTGTTGACAAACAAACCTTTGCAGTTGCTTTGCTGTTGAAACAAATAAATTGATTAGCCTTGTTTTAGTGAAAATTCTGTTACACTAACAGCTCTATGCATTTGCATGGCTGTATAAAAAAGTTGCAAGGTTGATGCTCATAGATGGAACTTAGGGAGATTAATTGTCCAGATTTTGCCATATTGATCTATAATACATGCAGACTTCGATGCCAGATGCTGTTCTTTTTCAAAATAAGGTCGATGCCTGTGGATGGAGTTATTTGAACTACAGTTAAAGCACAATGATAATACTTATATTTGTTTGTAATGCAGGCTGACTTCATGAAGATGCCATTTGTTGACAACACCTTCGATGCTGTCTATGCCATTGAGGCGACCTGTCATGCACCTGATCCCGTACGATTTCAATGTTCTTTTTCAAACTGTCGCTGTAACAATATTTATCATCAGTTTTTATCTTCTTTTGTAATTGGAAAATTAAATCAGTGTTTTTGTTGCAAAGGTTGGCTGCTATAAGGAGATATATCGTGTGTTGAAGCCTGGTCAATGCTTTGCTGTATATGAGTGGTGCATTACCGATCATTATGATCCTAACAATGCAACCCACAAAAGGATCAAGGATGAAATTGAGCTTGGCAATGGCCTGCCAGATATTAGAAGCACCCGGCAATGTCTTCAGGCAGTAAAAGATGCCGGTTTTGAGGTAAGAGATTGTATGCTTTTCCCTGTTTTCTGATCATGTTCTGCTACAGTGAAACGGGGGTAAATGCACCATGAACAAAGCAATAGACTGTTGTTGTTTCTTTCTGCTTGATATGATGGAGTTTCACAGGTTAGCCGCTGGGCTTTAGATGTGTGACTCTTTTTCTTCATGCAGGTTGTTTGGGATAAGGATCTTGCTGAAGATTCCCCCTTGCCGTGGTACTTGCCCTTGGATCCAAGCCGATTTTCCTTGAGTAGCTTCCGTTTGACGTCTGTTGGACGTATGGTCACTCGCACAATGGTGAGGCCAGTAAATAGTTTGTTTATTTTCAGATAATTCATTTATTACTTGTACCATCCAATTTATTCCACACAATCAACCAATGAAGAAAACTGAGAATTAGGGGATAGTAAAAGCTTTATGACGGGCATTGAGAGTCTCTTGTTGAAACTGTTCAGGTCAAGGCGTTGGAATACGTTGGTCTTGCTCCACAAGGCAGCCAGAGGGTCTCCAATTTCCTAGAGAAGGCTGCAGAAGGTCTTGTAGAGGGTGGCAAGTAAGTCTTTCTCAGCCAGAAAGCAGAACCGCATAATGACAATTTCAGTAACTCCAGTTACTATCATCTACGTTTGCGTTGGATTTTTTCTCTTTTTTACTGTTCAATAAATAACTGCAGGAAGGAAATCTTCACACCAATGTACTTCTTTCTGGCTCGGAAGCCTGAATGAGTCCCTTTAGAGCACATTTCAGGTACTAGGAATTTTTTTCTGCTCCCCCCAAAATCAATTCTGTATTGGTTCTGTTGTGTGTTTCTAAGTTGGTTGCCTTATGTATGTTTCCAGAGAGAAAGCAAGGAATCATTTCGAGGAAGCTAAATGAAGGTGCAGAATGAAAAATATGTGATCAAGAGACTGGAGTTCTTCTCTAGGAAAAGTAGTGGAATGTGTTAACTGCTGAGTATATGTTTGTTCAGTTGTTTTGTTTGCGTGAGCCTCCTCGGTAGGGTGCTTTTGCTGTTCTTGGACTGACAGTTTGAATCCCTTTTTCTTGTCCTAAGCTCAGTAGCACAAAATAAGTGCCTGTACACGACTCCTTTGATTGATGTAGTAAATGTTGAAATAATTTCGGGTGATGATTCAGAGATGCCTCCAATCTAGTCTAATTCCTCTGTTTTTTATTCCCTTTTCCATTTAGTTCTTTGAGGCGATACCTATAATCTGAGGTTCAGTATTAGCAGAATGAAGGCAGTTAAGTTGTTCTCTGAAGAAGAAGAGCTGTTAAGCTTCTGTTGGCTCATTTGTTTCTTGGTTCTTGAGGGAAACAGCCGAAGGCCTGCTGCTACTTCATGGAAGGTAGAAAAGGATTGCCATACAAAGCAAGTTGTCTTGTCAACCTTTGGTCCAAGTATTCTTCCCAGGGGTTGCTTTCATTGGGCTATCCGTGAAATGAAGATGGTGAGATCATCTGAGTTCATAATCTTTTGCTCTCCTTGGAACCATGATGATTGCACTTCAGCCAACCAAATGTATAATAATGCTTTGGCTTACGGTTCATGTCAACTGCACGGCCAGCAAACTGAATGGAGTCAATTTCACTGTCGAGCCGTGCAATCTTTTTGGTATGAGGTCATCCAACTAGCTCCGAAGCAGAGTAACCTGGTGGATTGGATGTTGCATTATTTACTTCCGCTGGCCCAGCAGTCAGCAGATGGAAGCCCAGCGCCGCCCAACTCCTCCTCGCTAATGGCGGCAGGCGAAGCTGCTCTAGTGGGCCAGTATATAATCCAGTATGGGCCTAATTCTTTCACCTACTCCTCTGTTTAGTGGGCTGAGGTAGTACAATAAAAATCAATTGGCATCAATTTTCAGCATGACATATTATCACCATGCACAGGTAATTATATACTTAATGTTTATTACCTGTTTAGAACTTAAGTTGTCAAGAGAAAAATTGTCTCACTCAACTATCTAGAAGTTTTGAGAAATATAGTTCAACATCAGGAATTCAGGATCACAACCTTTCCATCTATAAGAATAGGTATATGTATTTAGCTTCAATGATAATTTTTTAAGATAACATTTTTGTTCATATAGTTATAATGATATTATAACATCTTAAGTATATATGTTAAGCCTTATCAATGTGCATATAGTTGACTCCCCCGCTCATCCTTATCTCCATTGCTCTCCATTGTACCAATCGCCTAGGCTTGTTTCCGGCCCTCTTATTCCCCCCTCCGGTGGCGAGAAGGAGGCGGGCCGGCCCCGCTTTTCCCTTTATAGCTGTATATTACTTATGATCTGTGTTTGTGCCTGGATGGGTGACGGGCAGCTCGCATTGCCATTGCCGCCGCCGCCGCCATGGTCCTCATTGCCGCCGTTAGTTGCCTTGTAGAGATGAGTTCGAATAAATCAAAGCTTCCTTTCTCTCTCTCTCCTAGTTGGATCTCTTCCCTTCTACCACTGTACACTCCATCTTCCTGGTTCCCATCCTTCGTCTTTTGCATCTCTAGCTCCTATTCCGGCTTGCCCAGCCTTGGGTTCATTGCTCTGCCTTGTGGATCTGGATCCTGCTGGGTTGAGTCTTGCTATTGGAGCTCGCTTGGTGCTCACCTCCGCTGCCTTCCATGCTGCCCCTTCTCCAAGAGCAGCAGTGTGTGTGTTCTTCCTATTCCTCCTTGCAGGTTCCCGTTGCTCGTCTGGTTTCAAGCCACCCATCGACTCTGTGGGTGTGGCTCATCTCCCTGCCAGTGAGGATTCATCCTCATCTTCAGTTCACCGGTGGTGCTCCTCATCGACCTCGTCTACATCCACTTCAAGCCTCCATTTTGAGGCTCTTCCACACCAGCTCCAAGCATCTTCTATGGGTCCTGTTGGACGTCGATGCCTTTGGTGGCCATCGCCGGTGAGCTCCTCGATGACAACAGTAGTGTTTTCCTGCAAGCGACGCATGCTGTTCTCCATCATCAGTTCAACGATGCGTGTAGGTGTGCATGTCTCCCTAGAGGACTAGGTTGTATTTGGCTCCTCTATTGAGGGCCTATTTATAAAACTACTGCTATTTTCATATAAAGTATGGTTCCTATAAAATTGTGCATATAGTTTTAGTTATTTGCATGTCATTCAACCTAATAGCCTAGCCATAGAACAATTCTCTATGTTTGTGAGAGACTTCGTACTCGCATTAGGAAGCAGTCGGAGGAAGGTGACTTCATACATCTTAGATATGATAAATGCCCTGCGTGTCATTCTCGAGGCTTATCATAATACTTATAATAAATAATAGGAGAAACTTCTAGCAAAAATCAAAATAGGATAATATAATATCTAAATAACTCCAAACAAGTCATTGGATGATAGAACATGATTGTAGAAAAAAAATTAAACTGGTTTCATATTTTTCTGAGCTAAACCATTTACCGATGAGTTTGCTAAGATTGAACCATATTCTAGGACTTTTAATTTGACTTCTTTTCTAATATTCTTGAAGTATTAATGTAATCAAATTTATACCCTCATGCCTGAAATGACGTCATGTAGGATGGCTATGTGGTGCCACGTAGACTAAAGTTGCCGTATAAATCACTCGTGGTGGAAAAGAAAATATTTTTGAGAGCTCAGGTGTATGGTGTACAAATACCTGGTTTAAAGCTAATAGAGAAATTATAATTTGATAATATTTGAGGGGATCAAAAGAGTATTTTTTCTCAAATTCATAAGAAAATTTGTATCCATCGAACGATAGCATTGTTCTAGGACTTCAATGTGAACATATACGACATACGCTCATTTACTATATGGTGCTACCATTATGCAGATCTTAGTCTTTACACTAATCAAACTTCACAAATGAAAGAAAAGATACATAAGCTAATTTATTTCATAGTTGAAACAAATATATATATAAACAACATGGTTAGTCATAATATTGTTTAATATGAATGTTGATGTATTAATTACATGTGAACTATATGTGCTCAATCTATTGCTAATAAAACTCATAGCATAGACAACTTCTCATTAGTGTTAGTAAAGTTTATCCCTTCTCTATCTATATTAATCTTTGGTACTTCATTTATTTTGACTCTCAATACAGTCGTCAGATTGCATCAAAGAATCAATGATACGAAATGTGGTAATATATGAAGTTTCCTAGGTTTGTGTACTAATAAAAACACACAACTCTCTTGGGTTTCGTATGATGTTTACTTGTAAACATTATTTAGGTTATGTACAAGTCTTATATTTTAAAAAATTGAAAAAATCACATGCCTTATATTTTGATCAAAATGATAGGTCTCTGTATATACTCTTGTAACCATAATCTTCTTGATAATTGGCACAGTCTGATGTTTTTAACAAAACATAAAGAGGTCCTGTACAACACATACTAAATTTATGCCGATATTTCTAATATTATTATACTCTCCTCGCTTTTAAATATACGATATTTGGTACAAAATAATTACTTCACACGCCATATATTAAAAAATTGAGGGACTAATTTGATCAACATGATTGCCATCAAAATCTCTCACATTTATAAAACATAAAACTAGCCCCCTAGTTCGATAATAGTAGATAAAAATTCATGCACTTGTAACCATAATTTTGGTTACATGCAAGTCTTATGTTTTGAAATAAGATGAAAAAAGTAAATGGCCTTATGTTTTGATCGAAATGATACATCTTTCTGTTGTAACCATAATCTTCTTGACAATTGGCACATTCCTATTATTTTTTTTAATAAAACATAAAGAGAGCTTTTGCAACTCTTGCTTATTAAATTTACGGAGAGAATTATAACATAATACTCCATAAGCTTTTAAATATGTGATATTACAAACAATATAATTAGTTTACAAGTCATACATTTTAAAAATAGGCGAAGTATTTTAATCAATTTAATTGTTAACAAATATTTTTTCTCAAATGAAAACTACTCCCCCTAGTTCAATAAAACTACATGGAAATTCATGTCGTTGTGTAATAGTGCTGGTAAAATTTTTTGGACTTTGAACTTCAATGTAACATTAAAAAAAAATACATGGTTTGAAAATGCAAAATAGATGCTGCTACATTTATCATGGAAAGTATTTTTAAAGTACCAAATTATTTTTTGTAATGTTATATTTTGATGGAAATTATTGGTCAAACCACAAGTATTTGGAATGAGGTTACTATCCACAACCGTGACTCACCTGATGACACGTAACGATCCTAAAATCGGAGGGAGTACCCGTCAGCGTTTGCGCCCAACGCGGCTCCACCGATCTCAGCACCTGAACAACCGCTAATCTCCTTTTATTATCCTTTATCCGTTCAACAAATTAAGCCCCCACCCCCAGCAGTGAGCCACGTCAACTCCCCCGCCTTATCCATCGCTCTCCCTCCTCTATTTAAGCAGCCTACGTGTGATACTGATCTACCACTCCATTATCCACCCACTAATCCCGAACGAACTGCCCCCTGATCGAGGAGGAATGGCCGGGGGTTTTGCCGTCTCCAAGCCCGGCGGCGCCGACCGCCGGGAGTTCAAGGGCAAGATCACCTGGTACGTCTGGATCTGCGGCATCATCGCCGCCACCAGCGGCCTCATGTTCGGCTACGACATCGGCATCTCAGGTAAAAAGCCTGCGCCGTCGTGTGTTCACGTAGAACGATCGATCGATCTCACACGGATCGGCTATTGTTGTTAACTTGTGGTGCTCGATCGATCGCTGACAGGCGGCGTGACGGCCATGGACGACTTCCTGGTGCGCTTCTTCCCGTCCGTGTACGCGCGGAAGCACCGGGCCAGGGAGAACAACTACTGCAAGTTCGACGACCAGCGGCTGCAGCTGTTCACTTCGTCGCTGTACCTGGCGGCGCTGGCGGCGAGTTTCGTGGCCTCGCGGGCGTGCACGCGCCTCGGCCGCAAGCGCACCATGCAGGCGGCCTCCGTCTTCTTCCTCGGCGGCAGCGCGCTCTGCGCCTGCGCCGCGAACCTCGCCATGCTCATCGTCGGCCGCGTCTGCCTCGGCGTCGGCGTCGGGTTCGGCAACCAGGCGGCGCCGCTCTTCCTCTCCGAGATCGCGCCGGCGCACATCCGCGGCGCGCTCAACATCCTCTTCCAGCTCAACGTCACCGTCGGCATCCTAGCCGCCAACGTCGTCAACTACTTCACCTCCAACGTCCACCCGCTCGGCTGGCGCTACGCGCTCGGGGGGCCGCCGCGCCCGCGGCGGTGCTGTTCCTCGGCTCGCTCGTCATCACCGAGACACCGACGAGCCTCGTCGAGCGCGGCCACCCCGACGCCGGGCGGCGGACGCTGGAGAAGATCCGCGGCACCGCCGACGTCGACGCCGAGTTCGACGAGATCCGCTCCGCCTGCGACGTCGCCGCCGCGCTGAACGCCGAGGAGAAGCCCTACCGCCGCCTCCTCCGCCGCGAGAGCCGCCCGCCGCTGGTGATCGCGATCGCCATGCAGGTGTTCCAGCAGTTCACGGGCATCAACGCGCTCATGTTCTACGCGCCGGTCCTCTTCCAGACGATGGGCTTCGCCACCGACGGCTCCCTCCTCTCCGCCGTCGTCACCGGCGGCGTCAACGTCGTCGCCACCGTCGTCTCCATCGTCCTCGTCGACAAGGTCGGCCGCCGGAAGCTCCTCCTCGAGGCGTGCGCGCAGATGCTCGTCGCCCAGACGGCCGTCGGCGGGATCATGCTGGCGAAGGTGAAGGCGGACACGAGCCCGAGCTCCGGGTGGGCGGTGGCCATCGTCGTGCTCATCTGCATCTACGTGTCGAGCTTCGCGTGGTCGTGGGGCCCGCTGGGGTGGCTGATCCCGTCGGAGACGTTCCCGCTGGAGACGCGCACTGCGGGGTTCTCCTTCGCGGTGAGCTCCAACATGCTCTTCACCTTCCTCATCGCGCAGGCGTTCCTGTCCATGATGTGCACCATGCGCGCCTACATCTTCTTCTTCTTCGCGGCGTGGATCGTCGTCATGGGGACCTTCGTGCTCGTCCTGCTGCCGGAGACCGAGGGGGTGCCCATCGACGAGATGGTGGAGAGGGTCTGGCGCCGCCACTGGTTCTGGAAGAGGTGCTTCGGCGACAGCGCCAATGAGGCCAGGGTCAACAACTGCTAGCCAGATGAGGATTTTTATTTACTTAGATGAATTGATTACTATATTTTTCTTATTTTTAAGAATCTGCCAGATTCTGATGATGATGATAACCGCGATGTGTACCTATTAATTGTTGCTCTGATAGAGGATGTTTGGGAGGCAAAACTATACGAGAAATATTGAGCTCTATGACTCGTACACAAGAGAAGTGCTTGTAATTCTGGGTTACTTTGATGTAAAGTTCCTCCTACTCACACATTCATTTCTGACTATTGGCGTGTATGAACATTAGAGCTATATTCACTCCCATCTTCAAATTAATGACATTTCAAACGCATTTAAAATTTAATAAATATGGAGTATTTTGAATTTACTAATATCGAAGAAGAATCTAGGCATGCCATTTTTAGAAATTAATTTTAAATATTCCAAAGAGATATTGATGGTCAAATCTAAAATGCCTTGACTCTACGCACATCAAAACAATAGTATTTGAAGATCAGAGGAGGAAGTGAGATTTATTAGCTGTCATTTTCCGTCAGGAGAAAGGTCATTAGCATACTACAAGGCCCTAGATCAAAACAAGCTAAGTTTCATCCTTTAAATGTTGATAGGTGATATGCATGAACGAAGATATGCACGCGTGTGTAGGATCTCGTTGCTTTCCTGTGATCCTATCTCGTGTTCCAGCCAAGTGTAGTCTGGGCCACATATCCTTGCATGCATGGGCAGATCGCCGTGATCCGCTTATTGTTATGGTGGGCTTTATCGATCAGCAGCTGCCCGTGAGGAGGTCTGAGAAAGCGAGAAGGACGTACGCTACCGGATAAATCTCGATTACTGGAGTCGAAACTAGACACAGCTTCAGGTTAACTTACCCCAATTTTATTCATCAGGTTAACCAGATCATTTTCATGTTAACTAGGCTCCTTAATTTCACTAGGAAAAAAATACTGATTTGGAGGCTGAATTTGGATGGAAATAAACTGAAGTACCAAAGAGTAATGTTTGCATTGCCTGCCATTCAGTAACAGAGGATGAAACAAAATCAAAGGAATCAAAGCATAGCCCGGTGCCCCTACTCCTACCACACCATCTCTGTGGATGTGCCTCCGCGGCTCTCCACTTTTCCACCAGTCTGCCTCTTGAGCCCTCCGCCATGGCTGGCATTGATCTAGTTCTTCGATTAACTGTATAGGTGGTTGGAGCTCATTCAAATGTGCACGCGCCCAACACCAGATCCTAGTACTGTTTTCCTTAGTGATGCACCCCATTCCGAATACCTCATCGTTGTTGTTGGTGAGCTTAATTCTGTCATCCTTCTCCCTCTATTCTTTGGAACTTGCAATTGTGTTGCTGTGTATATACATGTACTAGGGAAGGAAGCAGGAAAATGGGGGATGAACCAGTAAGCTAAGGGGAAAGTGCTTGCTATATATGTGGATGGGCGATAGGTTGGTCGGAGTGTTTGTGCTCTCATATTTATTTCTTCTAGTACTTTGTATTGGGTTGTCGATAAATCTCTCACTACTATTTTTATTGTAATATATCTATAAAATGTAGGAAATAATTCACGACTTGATACAAATAGCACGAGTTGGACCATGAAACTTATACGAGAAATTAATAGGGAGATAACATAACTAGGGTAATGCTAAAGATAAAGCAGACACTTGATGCAAACAGTTTGATGCTCGCAAATAAATGCCATATGAATTGAATGAAGAGAGGTGGTCAAGCTGACTCGACCAGGTCAATTATAACGAGACAGATATATTAATTCTCTGCTTAAACCCTTGAACCTAATGCATTGACTCAATTACCAAACTAATTTCGTAGCAACTAGGATATTAGTTTCCACAGCGATGAGATCCGTAACTAACAGCTCTTGTTTACTCCAAGGATTTGTTGGCCAACTCCTCTTTTCTATCCCAGTGCATCCCATCCCAATACCTCGACATGCTTGAGGGTTGTTCACCAGATGAATGTTTTCTATGCAAAGGAAGGGAGAGTAGGAAATGTTTATGCGTCGGGTGCAGCGTGCCAAGGGTGTCTGCTTATATATTGGAGGGATGATAGGTTGGTTGCTAGGAACGTTTTTTTTGTACTATTAAGTTTCTAATAACACTGCTCCGAGTTTATGTTTTTGATGGAACAGTAGAAAAGATTCCTACTCGTACTTACAGTTTTTAGTTTCAATAAATCCTGCACAGCAGATCATTATTTGTACGTGTTAATATAGTGCATATCCTTTTCAGCTCATTTGCTACTTATGTAGACATCTCAGTTCCAATACCTCGATATCATGGGTACCCTGTCCCTCTATCCTTTGGAAGTTGAAGAATGATGCTGCATGAACCATGGGAACAGGAGGGATACGTTGGTCGGAGTGTACCTTCTTTGTCAGATTGTGTTATTATGTTGACATAACGCAAATCATTTTCGGTAACATTCTTGCTGCTCAATTATTCATATATTTGTACCCATCTTTTCCAAAACCATTTTCAACATTTTTATCAGACTGCTGCAATGCAACACCATTTGAGTACAATATCACCGACCGCAACTTGTGCCAATAATCAGGCAATGAAGTTACACCATCATATGGAACAAGTCCATTACACATGGAAACAAAGCATGCATAATATATTGCACTATCATACTGTTGATCATTACATTACAGTAGAGGCACTTGAAAGATTGAGTACTCTTTCTGGACAAAGCGCCATTGGTAGGACGCCAGCACAAATACTCTCCTAGGGATAATATACCATGAGAGGCTCTGCTTCTCTACAAGTTGCTACTAGAAGCAGATCATGGCGTGCTCTGTCTCAATCTAGCAACCATACATGACCATGAGGCACATCTGGCAAAATGACCAGCGGGGTTGAACTAGAACATAGGATTAGAAGACATGGATGCCAAGAAGTGAACAAACCAGGACTTATTCTATAGACCTATATATAGATGCCTACTAATGTTCAGATCACCCTTTCCATTTTCTTTCTTGATGCGTCCCATGCATTTTCTTTCTTATTGCAGCCTTGTTATTACCAAGGCAAGAAAAGAAGGAATCGATGTGGCAGGATGCCAAGACTAGGTGCTTTGCTATATATGCTGGATGGGTGCTAGGTTGGTCGCATCATATCCTAGTCATAAAGATTTAAGTGTGCACCAAAATCATATTATTTTCATTTCAAAATTTTAAGAAAGCTTTTTTTTCTGTTAATGTTGCTGTTATGGTCCAATTGAAATGTGAATTATTTGACTAATCTTTCATATTAATGATACGACGTATAGTGCTAGCCTTGCACTTGGAGATGTATAGTCCAGTAGATATTGCTAGTCTTGGCCTTGACCTATAGGAAGGACGGGGAAGAGAACGTTGTGATTTGCCTTGAGAGATCAGAAATTGACGTCAAGGAAAGCAAAACTCTGGAGACCGTTAACTTAACCCAGTACAGTCAGCCACTAATTGCACCGTGCAAAACACGGCTGTCATGCCTCTCATTTTCATCATCATAAAAACACCGCATGCTACTGGGAGCTATGTATATATAGGGGTACCCAAAGAGGGTAAAGTGGTCATTTCCTCGATGTGTTGGGTGATTCGGCCCATGGCTAGCTTCGCGATTGCCAAGCTTTGTGAGCAATCAGTTAGTTGGGTCATGCATCGTTAAAGATCTCATCCAGAGATCCTTCTAGAAGCTTCTGGTGGGAGGTATACTGGTAGTAATCCTATACTACTAAATTTATGATACTCCTTGCTGAAGTTCACCATACTTGCAAGCAAAAATCCAGATTTTCATTAATTGTGCTTTTTGGTGCGTACATGCTTGGTCATAGTGTCATACAAGGAGGATCTGGCCATCTCGTACACAGAAATCATATCCTCGATCTGACATATGGTGCATGAGCTATTAGTGCTTAACGTTATTATTAACATGTGATCCTCATTTTGCGTGCATCAACTGGCCTCCGGCCTGTCACGTATGCCGGTGGCACTTTGGTGTCCGGTAGAAACGCGGGCGAGCATTATGCTTGCCAGGATTTAGCAGTCTTGTTAGCGCCAGTTGGTACGCCAATATTTAGCAGCAAACCAAACGCTGATTTTATTCAAAAGGCGTGTCAAAAAATTACCATGAGTGCTGAACCAAACATCCCCTGTGTCATAAGAATTAGCCCACTAGCCAAAGAATGAGCCCACGACCCAAATGACGGTTTATTCCCCTTCTTCTGTCAGAGTTGCCCGGTTCAACTCAATTCCTAGTGGCCACCATAAGAGATGAAGCACAGAACGCCGGGAAGATCAAGATATGGCGCTGCCGCCGTCAGTATTGATCTAGTTCTTTCATTAATTAGCTGTATGTATAGTATAGCTGGAGCTAATTAAGGGCCTGTTTGGATACCCTGCGTTAAAATTTAACAAGTGTTAAATTAACACTCTCAAATAGAGTGCTAAAGTTTAACACATTGGGGTGTTTGGATGATGTGTTAAACTTTAACACCTTTAGTGGGAAATGACGCCATTGCCTTCTCATTTATGACCGGCGGAGAGAGAGGGAGGAGAGAGAACGGGTAACCTGGGAAAAAGTGGAGAGGGGGACCACTTTTAACACCTTTAGCAAGTTTTAACACCCCCTCCATGTGTTTATGAAAAATGGGGTGTTAAACTTTAACACCCCACTTTTAACACAAGTGTTTGGATAGGAAAGTGTTAAAAAGTGTTAAAAGTGGGGTGTTAAACTTTAACACCCCCTTCCCAAACAGGGCCTAAAACTGCATCTAATCTAAGCATTCTGCCCAGTACTGTTTCTCTTCGTGATGCACCCCATTCCAAAATCCAATACCTCATAATCTTTGTTGGTGAGCATTCTGCTACCCTTCTCCCTCTACTCGTTGGAACTTGCATTGCGCTGCTGTATGTGTATCAAGGGAAGGTAGCTGGAAATGATAAGCTAGCTAAGGGGTAAATGTGCTTGCTATATGTTGCATGGGCGATAGCTTGGTTGGAGTATTTTGGTCGGAGTTTTCTTGTGGTACTTTGAATTTAATGTACTTCCTATAAATCTTCCGCTGCTACTGTTTTTATTGTAAAAATCTCTATAAATATAGCACATGCATAATTTATTTATTTATTTTCAAAACAAATATACTCGTATCACCTCCAAATACTGAACCTTAACATGTAAAAAGCAATATGTAATAAAAGTTTGGAGCATTTGACTTTAGACAATCCTAAAATGTCACTTATTTGTGGCTAGAGAGAGTTTATCATTTTATGGCACAATGATTTATAACCGAGGTGGCTTGCAACTCCTTGAAGCTCTGATACATCGAATTACACTTCAGCCAGTCCAATTTTCTTTCCAGATGTATCACATCCCTACCACATAGCGCAGACACTACTTAGATCCATACAAATGTATGTTCCCTTGTCCCTCACTATCCTTGTGAGATAATACAGACTTCTTAATGGTAATACAGGTGTAGCTTCCACTGTGCTGCATGTATAGTAGGGAGGCACGAATTAAGACGGTAGTGTGTTGGTGGTCAAAATTGGCACCAAGCTGATCTGGCGAGGTCGACCGGTCAGACCGGTTTGTTCAAACGATCTGACGAGTCTGAGTCCTATGAGTCCTATAGCCGGTCTGGCAATACGAACCAGTCTGACCAGTTTGTGCTTAGTCCGAGTAGGATTGAGAAGTCCTTGTAGATCACGACTTATAAAAGGATTTTCTTGCGAGGCAAGATCTCCCCACTTTACGAATATAAAGGGCCACGATCGATTGAGGGTTTATCCAATCGATCAATCAATAGTACCTTTACTTTTTATCTCCAAACCTAATCTTTTCCAACCCTACTTTCTTTTCCTCCTTCATTTCTAAGGCGGTTGAGGAAGCTTTGAGGAGCCTGCCGACTTCATAGCAATCCTAGACACGCCGTTCCTGATGGGGTCCCTCCCGGGATGGCTATTCTAGATTTTCACGCGTTTCTGTAAAAATTAACTGGTCTGACCAGCTTCCTGGACCGGTCTAACCGACTTCATGGACCGGTCTAACCGGGTCGAGGGTAGAGGCTCTGTGAGGTGATTTTCGATGACATGCGTGATCTAGCGCATTCGGTGTGTTGGCTGTGAATTGTGTCAAAACACAGTGTTAGAAGGAAAACTTACTAAATATCTCTACATATTGTGTAGGATGGACATGGTTTGCCATAACAATGTAGTGGTGGTGGTTTCTTAAGCCTAGTACCTATTTTTTACTCCCTCCATCCCAAAGAAAGTCATCCAAGTAATTTTAGGACAGATTAACGAGGAAGTAAAATAATCTCGATTACCTCTATTTATTAGTCATACTTGACGCTAATTGACTGCCGCATGCCCACATGCCAAATTAAATATAATGACTTGTTTTTTGAGCGTGGGAGTATTTTAGAAAATCTGTGACAATATAGGACATACATATATACGCAAGTATTTCTGAAACTCTCAAGAAAATAATATATATGCTAGTGGTTGGCAAATTCATATGCTCGAATCCTTTTAACACATAATCCATCGATTAAAAAATCATGTGCCTTCAGTTCTGCAGCAGCGATCTGCAACGAACAAGGAGAAGGCCAGGGACGATCAGCACCAGCGGCAGAAGAGGCGAGCCGAGACGAGGCACCAGTCACCTGCCATCTGATTCAACGAATAAACACTGATCAGAATGGAACAGCACAAGCAATCACTTCCTCCAAACAAAAATTTAACCAATCGATAAAACTCTGAATTAAAACAAAGCAGAGATCTCTCTCCTTCACCTCTGTATACGTAGCACATCCACCGCCGGATCTCAAGACCAATGGGCAGAGGAGAGCCCGGGGGCGCTGCCGGACGGAGGCGGCGCAGTTAACGGAGGCTCGTCGCTGTCCCGGGGAGAGGAGCGGCGCTAACCTACAACTTTTCTATGGCAGGAATGATGAGATTGGGAATCTAAACAACAGAAAAGGCCTACCTTGGCCTGCTGATGCAGGGGAAAAAACTGGCTGCAGTTCCTCATGGAAGTGTGCAGATCGACTTGGAGAGAGAATTGATGAGAAGAGATACTGTGGTTCCATGTATGTATATGTGTGGCCTCTTGTACGGTGTGATTTGGTCATGAATGTGATTATCTGAACATTTTGATTTTTTGGAACCTTTGTTTCTATGCCTTTTGCTTGATCGGCTGTTAGTAAGTGGGCTTGGTCCACAAATGTTTGGGCTGTAATGTGAATGATAATAACAGAATTGGGACAAAAAATGGGTTGGGTTTAGCTTGAAAGGACTAAGCTCGAAAATAATTTGGTCTGAATTAAAAATCATTTTGTACGATAATGTTGCCCTTAACAAAATCTCATCGTTCCTCTAAAAAAAATATCATCATTTTATTATAGGCAAGCAGATGTGGCTTACTGCATGCTGTTCTTTTACTTACTGCAGAATGTGTTTTGCTCAATTTTATGAGTTCACTTCTATGAACTCAATGTCATGTGCTTTGATTAGGGACCTTAGAGCATCTCCAGTAGAACCCTATTCCTCAATCCAACTACTATACTGGGAGATTTGGTGAAAAGATAGTGCTCCAGCAGACTCTCTTTAATTTTTCCTGGGACAACCCAATAATTCACCCCAACTCCCCCTAAATAAAAGAGTTGTGACTCTCACAATACATTATTGGATTGGGATGAGATTATTAGGAGGCTGCAAAAATAACTCTCCTGATAATAATGAAAGCGATATTAGGATATCCCTATTAACTAGTTATTAGGAAACATTTATGGGGGACTGCTGGTGATACTCTTAGTATTATGTACTGTTTGGAGCTGTCTACCATTGTTTGAATTGGTCCTTGTTATGCTTCATTCTCTCACTCAAGTGGTTCATGGTTCGAACTATAGAGAACCTCCTTTTCTTTTGCCTTTTTAAACACGTTTTATTATCTTCAAGTGTCACAATTTAGTTTTCCGTTGCAAATATAGTGCAACCTTTTGCAACGAAATTCAAGATTATGACAATACAAGAAATCCATGATAGTATTGCCAACTAATTGCAACCAATATAGATCAACTTTTTGCAACGAAAGTCTGGATTATGAGAATGCTAGAAATTTGTTGCAATATTGTCAACTAATCGCAACTATTTAGTTTTTCGTTGCAATATAGATGAATCTTTTGCAATGGAAGTTAAGATTATGAAAATGATAGTAATTTGTGGCAATATTGTCAACTAAATGCAAGCATTAAGTTTTTCGTCGCAATAACAACTACTTATAGCAACAAAATTCAAGATTATGACAAAATCATAAATTCATCATAATATTGTCAACTAACCGCAACCATTTATTTTTTTGTTGCAATAACACCTATGTATTATAACTAAAATAAAGATTACGCATTGCAAGGTATTCATGGCAATATTGTTCACATATTGCAACCATTTTTCAAAATGGTGGGAATAACCCTACCTACTGAAACAAAATTAAATTTGTGTTGTTGCAATGTGTTTTGTGGCAATAGGGTAAAAATCTAGTAGTCTCTAGTAGTGTGAACTTAAGTACCAATTATCAGTGTGTGCTGGCACTCAGTGATAGAGGATGAAAGAAAATCAAAATATGGAGAAGTCGATAACTAGCATAGACCTGTGCCCCTACTCGCCCATCAGCCTCTTGAGTGAGTGATAGCTGACAGACTCAGAACCAGTAAGGCGATGAGAGTTCAGTGAGGCCCCTTTGGCGACGATGGCTCACAATCCCATATAGCATTTCCCTGTTTTTTATAGGTTCTGTAAAGCATATTCATTTGACTCAAAGCCTTAAATGTCTATATTGGAATGTATATAAGATAATTTCTTCCGGAAGATATATAGAAAATCCCGTCTATATTTGATACACATGATCGGTCACAAAAATTAGCGACGGGCCAACGAATGAGCCCACATCCTAGACGACTATTTGGTCAACTCTTCTTCCTTCCAGACTCAGCCGATGCAACTCAATTCACGGCAGCCACTGCGTAAAAGATGAAGCACTGAAAGGGCAAGATGAAGATATATGGCACGCCATGGCTGCCATTGATCTAGTTCTTTGGTTAACTGTTACATGTGGTCATGTGGATGCAGCTCATTCCAGCATTGATGCACCTTATTCCAGCCGAGTACTGTTTTCCTTCGTGATGCACCCCATTCCAATATACCTCAAGATTGTTGTTGGTGAGCATTCTGTCATCCTTCTCCCTCTATTGTTTGGAACATGCGTTGCGCTGCTATACATATGTGTACCAAGGGAAGGAAGCAGGAAATGGATGAAATAAACCAAGGGGTAAGTGCTTGCTGTATGTTGGATGATCGATAGCTTGGTCAGAGTGTTTAGTGCTCCCATTATTTTGTCTTGTAGTACTTTGAATTTATTGCGCTGTCGATAGTTCTTTCGCTACTACTTTTATTGGAATATATCTACAAAATATAGCAAATGCACAATTTTATTAAACTAATTTTCAAAATAAGTATACTTGTACCACTTCCAAATACTGAAGATCGACATGTAAAAGGTAAGATGTAGTCAAAGTTTGGAATAATTACCATTAGAGAATCCTAAAGTATCACTTATTTGTGATTAGAGGGAGTATATCAGTTGGTGGCAGATTAATTTAGGAAAGATGTCTAATATGTCCACATGCTTTCTTTTTGAGGGAACACTCGACGTATAACTGTAGCTTCCAGTACTAGTCTTCTGAGAGTCATTTGATCTCAACAAATAGCAAATATGTCTGGACATGATAAAAATAGCACGAGTTGAACCCTGATGATGGCACAACTAGGGTGATACCACTAGAGAAAGGTGAAGTTAGAAAATGTTTAGAGAAATGCGTGGAGTTCAGCATGTGAAGGATGGATTCTTATATGTTGACGGATGATAGGTAGGTAGCAAGGAACATTTGTTGAAACTATTAAGTTTCTAACACTTCTTCGAAGTTAGGTTTCCCCAGGGAACAGAAGAAAAGCCCCACTGCTACTTAATATTTACTATTAAATCTGTAATCTAAAATAAGACTAAGCTTACTAAGCTTTGGTGTAGTGGTTGGAGCCTCATCGTGCTCCTAACAAGACATAGGTTTGATTTCTGACCTCTTATCTTCTTTTTGATTTTTTTTTCTTTAATGACACATGGTCTCCACCCTCGATGGGAGTAAGAAAACTAAATCCACCCAGCAGGGGTTCGATCGAACCTGAGCAGTCAAAGCAGGCCGCTGGGCCGCTGGCCTTGATGTGCACTTAATTCGATAAGAAATTCAATAACCTTCTTATAAATTTAAATTATCATTTTTCTGCAAACCTGACCAAAATTTTTAACGAACTTTCCAGAATTTGCTGATTTCTCTGGTGACCGATATAAATAGCAAAAATGAAATTGAAAATAATGACATCAACACTCTCAGTTAACTTTATGAATGTTGATGCAACATTTTGTCTAGTACCAAGGAAATAAAATGGGGAATGGATGCGGCAGGATGCCAAGACCAATTAATTTGCCATATGCCGGATGGGTGATAAGTTGTGAGCTATTTTACGGTATACAATACTAGACTATATTAGCGTTCGAAAAGGACTAGTATAAAATCATCCGACGGTCAAGATTAATTGTATACTACTTAAACCTTCACCTGTGGTATGAGTAGTATATAGAAGTAGTATAGGTAGTATAAGGGTATCATGGTAAAAGAACACAAATGGCATCACTATAATTTTATTTTTGACACTAATATAAAGTTTAAAAGATCATTACATTTGAAATATCACTTTTTACAATATAATAATTACTAAATTATCCATAATAATGAACAGTATATACTGTATACTATTAGGTAGTAGTATTGTGTACCGTAAAAGAGCTCTAAGTTGGTTGCATTTGTCCGCTTCAAATCTGAACTTGATACAAATAGCATGAGTTGAACCCTAACGATGGATAACTACGGTGATGCCACAGAAGAAGCAGACACTTATGCAAACAGTTTGATGTTTGCAAATGTCGTATATGCAGCTTATGCAGCTAGGTCATCGAGCTGACTCAACATGGTCATCTTTACCGAGTCGGACATACAAGCTGCCTAAACCCTTGAAGCAATGCAAGTTACCTCATCTCTCCTCAAATATGGATCTCTGCCTCTATTTATTACGGAATGAGGTAACTTGCATTGCTGCCCTTCATTGCCAGAGATCCATATTTGTGGAGATGAGGTTCCATAGAAGGACGACAACAGATCATGTCCATTAGAAACACATTTACCTTCCTGGATCCCCTCTTTTCTATCCCAGATCATCCCATCCCGATACCTGGACATTCTTGATGGCTATTTGGCAGATGAATTTTTCCAGTCTTCGATCTTCCACCATCTCATGAAAGTTGATAGTGTTGCTATGTAAAGGGAAGAAGAGTCAGGAAATGTTTGTGCGTGGAGTGCCACATGCCAAGGATGGCTTCTTATATGTTGGATGGATGATAGGTAGGTATCTAGGAACATTTGTTCTACTATATTTTAAGTTTCTAACAGGTAAAGGAAGCCAATGCCTGTCTTTTTGTGCGTGATTGCTGACTGGCATTTCTCTGAGATCGGCTCAGTAGTCCTCGAAACCAAACGTTTCCTACCACCGCCGCCCTGACCTGGCACCAACTAGCTCTCTCTGGCGGTGAAGAAGCCAACCAACTACGTGCCCATGGAAAATGTCAGCAACTTTCTTCAGCTCGTGGATAGTTCATGCATGTCGTGTTTAATTTGGCATCTAGGATTCCAGACTCTCTACACAAACTAACAAATGCACATACATATGGGCTTCTTCTTTGGAGCTCCCAAGCATTCGATTTCGAGCGCCTGGATTGAGGTGCCTGGCTCCGGCAGCTCCGGCCAGGCCGAAACCAAACAGGCCCATAATGCTCAAAAAATAGGAATACGTACATCTAGTTGGTACTTGGTAGACAAAGTGGTGCTGCTCTACATAGAGATGAAGGGGTAGTGGTATCACCTAGCTCTGCTTTCCTAAACAGAGCACAATAATACAATATCTGTTTTAGCTTATAAATATAATAGGAGATGTAGATAATTAAATATAATTTGGCTTCTCTTATATATTTCTCAATGCATCCCGGCCGCCAATCGTCAACAAGCATATATAACCATCGTATCTCCCCTTGGTTCTCTTTTATATAATATAATACAATAGCTGCAAGCTGGGATTTGCAGAGAAGGATATGATACTAATTAAAGTAAATGCTTTGGAATATACAATTCAACTTTCAGTAAACGTTTTGGTGCATGGAAGCAATGGTACTGATAATTTGCTGCAAACATGCTAGTAACCCCGGCGGGGTTTGTGAATCTGTAGGACTTCAAATCTTTAACATGCCTTTGGTTCTTCAATATTCTCTTTTCTTTATGCATCCTATCCTTTGACACAACAAATGCATTTTCTAACGAATCATCCATTTCCCTCCATTCTAGTATCATGATATAGCTTCATCAGCTGATGCATGTTGCAGCGCTACTGCCTCTGGTGGTGAGGAACAAAGTGAGAACTGGATGTGCCTCTAGTAGAGTGTTACTAAATAAAGTGCATTGGTGTTTTACATACCGGATTATAAAATCAGAGGTTGGTGGGATAAGTTATAGTTGTGGTTTAATAACCCATCACAATTTCTTCAATAATTAAAGTTAAAGGGTGTTACCAAATGAAGTGCAATCATGTAGTTACCTTTTCAATTTCCCCTCACATGTAACCATATTCTTTTGCGGACGCATTTGTAGTCACATCTGACTTTTGAGTTGACTCTTGATGTGCCATTGACCATCTGAGCCATTGTGAATGATACATGAGACAACTAGCTAGGTTCATATTCTATGCTCTCTGATCCCAAGATATCTATATTTCATCAGAAACAGCCTTGTCTTCGCTGGTTGCTTCCCGAATAGTTATAGGAGAATTGATCTGTGGCATTCTTGGGGAAGTTGCTTCATTAATTTGAGTCTTATAAAGATTAGACCCAAAGAAAGTATATGAAAACTTCAGTTTGCTTATGTATTTCGTTCCATCCAAGGTTAAAGAGATGTAACAAATTAAATCACAGTTTAGTAATGCTTGTGTTGGCGCTAGAAATCGGTCGACCGAATCCCAGCGTCTGACACACGACCCGGGAGAATCTGCTTAACTCCTGTTCGGGTGATTGCCCTGGTGCGGTTCGCGCGGCGTGCCAGCCAATCTGACATGTTGATTGGCAAGGAAGAGTGCGTGTCAGGTTCAGAAATTGCGATCGGCTAAATTTCCGATCTCGAGAGAGCTTATCAGCGAATCGGCCGATTTGCTGTAATAAAGAAATCGGCTATAAGGCAGCCGATTACTGTAGCCTTGTAGACAGAAAACTACTAGAGTAATCGATACAACGCTATGATAACAACACTAGGAATAGATCTAATCGGCAATAGATGAACTTAATATCAGAACGTAAATAAAGCCGAAGTTACCGATTCCTAGCTGGATAACTGGTGATAAAACTAGAAAGACAGGCAAAAACCTATGATTCTAGTAAATATCGATAACTAGTGAATAAATCTAAACGAAACAACAGCGATACGCCCAAAGTTAAAGCTTAGATACTACTCGATAAGCGGAACTTACAGAATCGGCCGGAGATCAAGCTGATGCAGCCCTGCCAACCCGCACGAACTCGTGGAAAAGAGGAAAGTATTGGCGAAGTCGCCTGCTTGAAAGTAAATACGAGGAAAAAGTAATTTGTTGTATTGATGGGTTGATGATTACAGATTTACAAAGGTAGCTATTTATAGCCCCGTACAGATAACTTCTTAACCGACTAGGATTCTATCCCTAATTCAAACAGAAAACGAATATCTACAAGCACGATTCGTGCCAGGTTGGTTACTCCTTGCTTCATGGGCCATTCTCCCCCTCATCCTTGTACTCCTTTCCAAGCCCATATAGGCCCAATTAACCCATCCTCCTAATCGGCCGATTCCTTATCGGCAAAAGGCAACCGATTGGGACTCCGGCACATTCGACCCGAAGCGAGAGACAGAAGTCATCGGCCGATCTCGCACTGTAGCACCATTCGACCGATTCCCAACTGTGCCTCTCCGATTCCCTCTCTTCTTGGCGCCGATTACTAGTGACGAAATCTGGCGTCAACACATGCCCCCCAGTTTCGGAGTAAAACATAGTCTTTTACTTCGAAATTCTTTATAACCTTCCCTCCGAAACGGCCGCAATGAAAATATCCTTTCGTTTCGCGGTCTACCAGCTGATGATTGCAATCTTTTCGAAACGGGCGCCCACGACAGCCACTACTCCCGAAAAACTCGAAACGCCGGCGCGGTGAAAATTCCGTTTTTACCCCCCTTCAGGCATCCTTTAAATAGCACTTCACCCGGCACTTCATCTTCAAGCTCACGTCTCTTTTCCCAGTGCGTGCGCCTTCTTCTTCCTTCAGCATCTTTCCCTTGCCGCCGAAGCTTTCTAGCACCACCTCCTGTTACTTTTTCCTCTTCTCCTCCAATGGCGGCTCCTTCCGGTAGCTCTCCCGCGCGCGACTTTCCAGAAGTAGCGCCTCCGGCAGTGGTGACGACGGCCGTTGCTCCATCCACAGAAGAAGGAGCTTCATCGGAGATCCCAATGGCGATCCCCATCGCGGCTCCATCGTCCGCATCTGCACCGGCGACCACGCCGATCACTCAGAACTTCATTCCAGAGGTAAATACCGAATCCTTCTTCTATCGGCAATATATTTACCTTAGATCTGTTTCTTACTTTTCTACGCTCCCCTTTCCTTTTTTAGGCAGTTAGGCATCGAATTATCATTCACCTTACGGGAAATCCCGGCCTTGTTTGTCTCGGACCCATGGGAAACCCAGATCCAATAGATCTTATAAATTTGGAAACCCACAGGATACCCTTCAAACTGTCTGATATGGACTTAGATCAATGGCTGGGTACTTTTAGGTCCTGGCCGAATGAAACCCCGGGTTGGAGGGAATGGTACCAACGGGTAGCAGCATCAAAGAGCGTCTCATGGGAAGAGCTCAAAATCGGCCAGTGCATCAACCTTTCCTTATCCCAGATGGAGAAAAATGAGCCGTTAGTGATGGCGGCTTCTTATTTTTGATCTGATGCACTTAATGCCTTCTTATTTGGGCACGGTCCTATGACCCCAACACTGGCCGATGTGGTCCTGTTGACCGGCCTTGACATATCTTCCCCGGACACACCTTTCCATCTTTTTGTAATACGTACTTGAGCAGTTATTGTCTTCGTCTGTCGTAACGTCTCAACTATCGTCTGGTTCAACCCCAACATCTGGCACCCACCGCGGTCTAACTCGTTAAACAGCCCACGATGCCACCACAACGGAAAAAGAGACCCGCAGCTCAGAGAGAAGACAACACGGTAGAGGCCGGTCAGCCTACGGCCCCCGAAGCCACAGATCAGGTCCTTTCCGACAAGGAGGAACGTCTTACAAGAGTCGAGCAAGCCTTAAGGGCAAAAGCAATGAGCAAGAGACCTGCGGCCGAAGTCAACCACCAAAGCCAACAACCTACAGCAAACGAAGCTGCCAACCGCACCGATGGCCGTCAGCCCGCAACGCCCGATGCTACTGGCCCCTCCAGCTTGGACAACGAGCTAGACTCAGTCCTCCGAGAGATAGAAGAAGTCAAAAGAAAAAAGGAGCAGTTAGCACGGCAAGTGCAACAACAGAGGGAGGCTACGTCTAGGCTATCAAAGCTGAATGAAGCTAGGTGGCAGCTAAAAGCACTGCAGAAAGAAGTCGTGGAGCTTGAAAGCCCACTCGAGAATGCAAACCAGGCCACAGCTTATTTTTATCAAAGTCCCACTATTGATCAGGCACAGCTCCAACCCAGCCTCAACTTCGGTCAAGGCACCCAACACCACTCGCCGAGGGTGTCCCTTGTGGTCGACGCCACATCGCCGCTCTCAATAGGGCTTCAAACCGCACCATGGCCAACAACTTACAAGTCAACCACCCTGCCCAAATTCAACGGACGGACAGACCCACGGCAATTCTTAATGAGTTACGAAGCCGTTGTAGCTTCGGCCGGGGGAGATGATGTCGTCCTCGCCAAATCTTTCATAATTGCTTGCGAAGGCGCGGCACTGAACTGGTACTCACTGCTCCCTCCACACACAGGGATCAGCTGGCATGACCTCAAGACGAAGGTCACACAAAATTTTTAGGGTTTCCATTATCCCCAAACAGCCCAGGCAGACCTCTTTCAGTGCAAACAAAAAGACAAGGAGCCACTCGCAGAATACGTAAGAAGATATATCCAGCTTTGTTCTCAAGCACCGCACATTGAGGAATCTGTAGCAATATCCGCGTGCATCGCGGGCCTTACCCCCGGCCTAACAGCGTCAAAGCTATCAAGGAAAGAGCCCAAAACCATAAGTGCCCTCTTCAACAAACTCGATGAATACATCAAGTCCGACGAGGACCACCGTAGAAGAGTGGTGGAACGCAACAAGGAGAGACAAACAAACCAAAGCCGAAGCTGGCAACCTTCGCCCTACAACAAGCCTCAAAACCAAAACCGTATCATGAACATTGAGGGAAACCAAAACCAAAGCTAGAGCCAAAACCAAAATAACAATACCCAAAGAGGGGGCCACTCTGGCAGAGGACAAGGTCAAGGAAGACAACAAAAATCATTCTACTGTGTCAACCACGGCCATTAGAATCATCACAATATAGAGTGGTGCCCCAAAAAGAAAGAGGAAGAGAGAAAAGCTGCAGAAGAAGCCGCGAAAGCAGCCGCACAAGCACCCAAAACAATCCACCACACAGCCTTTTACCCACACCCAAGCTTTTACCACAACCAGCTCAGCTTCGCCAACTTCCAGCAACCAATGACTTGGCCTCTTCCACCACACATACAACCGCACCACCAAACAATCCCGCAGCACGCCAATTCGAACCCGCCTCAGAAACCCCAATAAACACTACCTCCTCCCCCAAGCATGCAAGCCATAATGCCCAAGCCGGAGCCCAGCGCACAAAACAACAACCAAAACTTCTTGCCTACCTTCGGAATGATAATGCCAATCACTGGAGGCTCCTTGCTAGAGTTCGAAAATAAGAGGCAGAGGCAAAACTACTTCAGAGAGGTCAATGTGATCATTCCCGACGAACCCCCAACAAAGCCAGAATGGGCACACATGCCCATAACCTTTACCGGGGAAGACTTCAAGCTCAAGACAACCTCACACAATGATGCGATGGTTATCAAAGCATTGATAGCAGGTTGGATAGTAGGGAAAGTTCTGGTAGACACGGGCAGCTCCGCAGACATCCTCTTCGCAAACGCATTCAGAGAAATGAACATTGACATGAACACGCTCGACCCAGCCGACATCCCGCTCCTCGGCTTCGGTGGAAAGCTAGTGAAGGCCTTGGGAAAAATTGCACTCCTAGTCTCGTTCGGGGACCGTGATAATGCGAGGACAGAACACATCACCTTCGACGTGGTGGAGATGCACTACCCCTACAACGCAATACTCAGCCGTGGCTTCATCACCAAAATGGATGCAACAATTAGACAGCTGTACCTATGCATGAAAATACCCGCCCTCAAGGGGGCATAACAGTGTACGGTGATCAGCAAATGGCAAGGAATATAGAAAAAGGGGTAGCTTCGGGGCAAAAGAATGTCCACCATCTAGCTTCGTCGAACGAAGCCGAAAGCCCAGCAAAGCAGAAGACCCACAACGAGCCCAAGAGAGATAAAGAGAAGATAAAAATCAGTGCTGACGGCGAAACAAAATGGGTACTCCTAGACGGGTACACCACAGACAGATTCATAACAATTGGGGCGAACCTCAACCCAGATGAAGAGCATGACCTCGTCGAGTGCCTCAACAAGAACAAAGACATCTTCGCTTGGTCCGCAGGTGATCTAAAGGGGGTGGATAGGGAAATCATCGAGCACAGCCTCGACATCAGGCAAGGAGCTCAGCCAAAGAAACAGAAGCTAAGAAAAATGTCCGATGAAAAGGTCCAAGCCGTAAAGGCCGAAGTCGACAGGCTCCTCGAAGCCAACGTAATCAGGCCAATCCAATACCCCGACTGGCTAGCCAACACAGTACCAGTTAAAAAGAAAAATGGCAAATGGAGAATGTGCATAGACTTCACAGACCTCAACAAGGCCTGCCCAAAAGATGACTACCCTCTTGAAAGGATTGACAAGGTAGTGGATGACGCTGCAAACAGCGAAATGCTTTCGCTACTTGACCTCTTCTCAGGGTACCACCAGATCAGAATCAAAAAGGAGGATGAAGGCAAAACAAGCTTCGTGACACCCTTTGGAACATTCTGTTTCGTCCGCATGCCAGAGGGGCTAAAAAATGCAGGCCAAACATTCTCAAGAATGACGGCGACAGTCCTGGACAACTAGCTTCGGCGCAATATACTGGCTTACGTGGATGATATCATCGTCAAAAGCGCCAAATGAAGCGACCACATCATGGACCTCACAGAAACATTCACTAACCTGAGGTCAGCCAACCTAAAGCTAAACCCAGAGAAATGTGTATTTGGAGTCCAAAGGGGAAAGATCTAAGGTTGCTTGGTAACGACAAAGGGCATCGAGGCCAACCCAGACAAAATCAAGGTGTTAGCCAACATGTCAGAGCCAACCTCGCTCAAACAAGTCCAACAACTCACGGGTAGGGTCACTGCGCTAAACCGTTTCATTCCGAGAGCAGCAGAGCGAAGCCTCCCTTTCTTCAAAGCACTTCGAAGCTCCAAAATGTTTGAATGGGGACATGAGCAAAGCAAAGCATTCCAGGACCTCAAAGAATACCTGCAATCTATGACGAAGCTATGCCCACCAGAACCCAAATCACCACTGCTGCTGTACGTCTCAGCCTCAGCAACAGCCGTCAGTGCTGCATTAATTCAAGAAAAAGAAATCGAAGGCAAAATCAAGCAAATACCGGTTTACTTCGCATCCAAAGCCCTGAGCGGTTCAAAGATACGTTACTCTGAGCTAGAGAAAATTGCATATGCAGTTGTCATGGCAGCACGGAAACTACAACATTACTTCGAGGGGCATAAAATAGTCGTAGTAACTAGCCAACCTCTTCATGATCTTTTCTCAAACAAGGAAGCTTCTAGCTGTATTGCCAAATGGGCATCTCAGCTCTCAGAGTTCGTCGTCGACTTTGAAAGGCACACAGCTATAAAATCCCAAGTGCTGGCTGACTTCGTCGTCGATTGGACCTCGCCCAAGCAAGAGCCAAAGCAGCTAGAAACACCATGGGTTATCCACTACGATGGAGCCTGGTGCCACAGAGGAGCAGGCGTCGCAGCGGTGGTCACCTCGCCAACAGGCGTCAGAATTAAGTATGCAGCGAGGCTAGATTTCCCACCAAACTCGAAGTCAACCAACAACACCACAGAGTACGAGGGACTGCTGCTAGCCTTAAGAAAAATGAAAGCCATAGGGCAACAAACATTCATCATCAGAACGGACTCGAAAGTAATCCGTGATCACATTGAGAAGGACAGCGAAGCCAAGGAGCCAGAGCTCATCAAATACCTTGAGGCAGTCCGAGCCATGGAGAAGCACTTCAGAGGATTTGACGTCAAAAACATACCAAGGGCACAAAATGACGACGCGGACAAGCTTGCGAAAGCAGCAGCGGAAGGCGAGCCAATCCCACCAGACACATTCTACATAGTCATAACCTCACCTTCAATCAAAGAAGAAGATCCAGCCACCGTCAACGCCATCCAGCGTTACGACTGGCGTGTAAGCATAATGGCTTTCCTCAGAGGTCACTTCGAACCTCAGAACGAGGCTGAACGCACATGCCTAAAGCAAAGAGCAAGGGGCTACGCAATCATCGAGGGGCAACTCTACAAAACAGGCATCTCAACACCATGGCTTCGGTGTGTCGACTATGAAACAGGCAGCGACCTGCGCAAAGAAATACACGACGGGTTCTGTGGAACCCACATTGGCTCAAGAGCCCTAGCGGGAAAAGCAATACGACAATGATTCTACTGGCCATCAGTCCACACGGACGCACATATGCTCGTACGAAGCTGTGAGGCATGCCAAAAAACAATAAGGCAGACACATGCACCCCCGCTCCCCATCCAGCTCATCCCACCCTCGTGGCCACTGCAGAGATGGGGGATGGACCTAGTTGGTCCACTGCCAGCAGCACAAGGAAATTGCAGATTCACAGTAGTGGCAATAGACTACTTCACCAAATGGGCCGAAGCCAAACCACTCACCATCATCACATCAGCTTCGGTACAAAATTTTTTCTGGCAAAACATTATTTGTCGGTTTGGAGTCCCAAGGGAGCTAACCGTAGACAATGGCAAGCAATTTGATTGTATCTCATTCACAGATTTTTGCGCCAGCATAGGCACGAAGATAAAATTCTCGTCCGTATACCACCCACAATCAAATGGAGCCGTGGAAAGGGCCAACAGTACAATATTCACTGCAGTCAAGAAGTGTCTCTTCGATCAGAAACAGGGCAAATGGGTCGATGAGCTCCCAAGAGTAATATGGTCCCATAACACAACAAAATCAAGGGCAACTGGCTTCACCCCATTCAAGCTCTTATTCGGAGCCGAAGCTATAACACCAGAAGAAATAAAAAACAAAAGTCTAAGAGTCCTCAAGCACGGGGACGTCGACGAAATCGCCAGAATAGAGAAAGACATGATCGAACTCGACATCAATGAGGCCATTGAGAATCTGGACAAATACCAGGAAGAAACCCGAAGATGGAGGGATCAACGCATTTGAGAAAGACAGATCAATGTCGGTGACCTCGTCATCAAAAGGAAAAAGAACTGGGAAAACCCAGGCAAGCTGCAAGAAACTTGGGAAGGCCCCTACATTGTCACAAAGAGTGGCAGACCCGGCTCTTTCCATCTCGCAGACCAACAAGGAAACAATCTTCCACACACCTGGAACATTGATAGCCTACGAAAATACTACACATAATTGTACACGTCACCTTCGGCCTGCGGAACTATAAGCAGCGCCGAGGGTAACAGAGTGATTTTACCTTCTTTTTGTTTTTTAAGTTTACCTCGTTTGTAAGGTCATAGATTCTAGTCTTCACTCTTTTCCTTTCTAGGGGCTCCATAATGGAGGTAAGGTTTTTAACGAGGCAGATCTATGTACACCTTTTTTACAAAGAAAGAAAGGAAACTTCCCTTAAAAATATTTTTCGTATGTGAAAGCAACAACAAGTTGCGTGACCTCGCGCCTGTGCGCGGAGGAGTTCCTTGCGTGTGAAAGCAACAACAAGTTGCATGACCTCGCACCCGTGCGCGGAGGAGTTCCTTGTGTGTGAAAGCAACAACAAGTTGCATGACCTCGCGCCCGTGCGCAGAGGAGTTCCTTGCGTGTGAAAGCAGCAACAAGTTGCGTGACCTCGCACCCGTGCACGGAGGAGTTTTCGTATGTTAAACCAACAACAAGTTGCGTGACCTCACACCCGTGCGCTGAGGAGTTCCTTGCGTGTGAAAGCAACAACAAGTTGCGTGACCTCGCGCCCATGCGCGGAGGAGTTTTTCGTATGTGAAGGCAACAACAAGTTGTGTGACCTCGCGCCCGTGCACGGAGGAGTTTTTCGGGTGAGTAAACCAACAACAAGTTGCGAGACCTCATCCGTAGAAGCAACAACAAGTTGCGTAAATCACATTCGAGCACGCAAAAAAGCAACTCCAAGTTGCACAACCTCGCAACAAAGCACGCAGAAAGCCTAACGCGAAAAGAAACTAAAACCTCTCTCCTGCAGCTTCGACAGAGGGGGGGTGATGTTTTTTGAAAGAACGTGGAAAATTTCTGCGACTTTGCCAGAGGAGAATATGCAAGCCAAAGTTATCTAACCTCCCTCTCGCGACCTCGCAAAAGGGGGGGTGACGTTTTTCGAAAACACATGGAAAATTTTTGCAGCCCTGAAAGAAAAAAGTTTACCAAGAGATCGCATCAACTAGCCTCGTAAAAGCTCAAATAGCTTTATCAACCCCACTCAGCTAATGGTCAAGTTACGACATCAGACATGATCAGGGCTAACCTTTTCGCAACGATCCACCAAGATTAAGCACACACAGTTCCAGAAACAATAAACCACGCCGACCTCGCACGAGGTCAACCAATGTAAAATCCAACAACGCGTGCAGTTATGGTTGAAGCGACCACAAGTCGCTGTATCAACAGGCTCTCGCGATAACTAAGTCAGCAGGTTGCCCGACACGGCAACCCAGCTTTGACTTATCTAACCTCGCAGTTGACAAGATTACAGTAGTTATAAAAAACACATAGGCACACAAGTGTTTTACAAGGCATAACCTCACACACAAATAGAAGTATCTAACCTTGTCAACCTTATATACAAAATTCAACAAATAAAAATCTACTCCGCAGCATGTTCCTCTTCATTAGCAGCACTAGTCTGCGAGCGAAGCTGAGCTAACCGCTCACACGCAAGCCTCTTCACATATTCTTGCCCGGAGGTTGACCACATGCGCTCAAATAAATTCTTTTGTGCATTCTCCACAACAAAAGACTTCGGAGCACATCCAATAACTGAGGCAGCCGGCGCAACATAATTGTCTTCGGAAATATTTTTAACATGCTCGCACCCCTGTTGCTCCAGCAGATGAAGGGTGCTTTCCAGGCAGAACACCGCAGAGTAGTCGTTCAAGCCCTCAAGAACCTCGGGGAGACTCTTGACCTCATCCAACAGCTACTCAAACATGCGTTCACATCCTTCGTCCAGCGGGCAGTCGTCGGTCTCGGCGCCAAACACACCAAGGGAGGCTTTGTAAACCTCATGAACCTTTTCGAACCTCTCCCTTAGTGTGGTTTCTATTTGGCTCAACAACTTTGCCTTCGTTTCTAACTCAGGCTCCATCTGGCCGATCTTAGACTTCAAGCCCGAGATAACCTCGCTGTCGCGCTGGGCCCCTTCACGTAAGCCTTCTATGATTTGGTCTTTCTCTTTCATTTGGCCCTCCAAATCCACTACTTCTGATAGCAGACGATCAATCTCATCGCCCCTAGCTTCGTAATTTTTGCCGAGTCTGCGAGAGTCCTCTTTCAACTCTGCATTCTCAACCCTGACCTTCTTCATTTCCAAGGACATAGCTGCAATGGTCGCTTCAAGTGAAGCCACCTTCTTCACAAGTTCCGCAGCTGTCTTCTCGCTCTTGGCAAGCTGATCCCTCGTAATCATAGACGAATAAGACACCTGCAAGTTTTAAAACAAAAACATTAAGCCAACTCTTCAAAAGACACAACAAAGGTAAAGGACAGCATACAGCACACGCCATCAAATTATCCAGTTACCATACCTTCTTTACGAGGTTGGCCTCCAAGTTGAAGAGCTCTTCTGAGCTCATTGACTTTACAGCTTGCTGAAAATCTGCGCGTCAGGGAGTACAGCCGTAAGTAAGCTACAACAATAACAAAAGCCATGAACAGCAAAAAACCACCTACGAGCAGTCCTCACCTTCGTATCTTCGTGCCTCAACGGCGACCGAAACAACTTCTCTAACCCCACTCGAAGTCGCCGCGCCTGCCTTCTCCACCTTCTTCGAACCACCAACATCTGCACAGTGCTTGCAATCTTCACCCTCATTCCCCCAGTCCAAAGTTAGGTTGTGTGGATTATAAACCCTACCTTCGGCGCACGTCGCTAGAACCTCCGTGCGCCCGCTCAAGCCCAAACCTTCGTTAAGCCCTTGAAGACCAGCCGGCAAGCTCTCACCTACATCATAACATTTAACTTTCAGCCTCACATGATCCTCGCAACTAACCTCACCAACGTCTCCCATAGTTGCCTCCAAATCCCTCAAAAATGCTGCCGAAGCCCTCCCGCAATCAAAGAACCGAAGCTTCGGCAAAACCACCTCTACATGCTTACCAGATCTAACAGCCTCGGCACAAGCACCCTTGGGATCAGACGAGAACGAATCCACAAGCTTCGCCTTTTCGGCAGCTACCTTCTTCTCATGCTTCTCAGCTTCAATCAAGAGAGGTTGCGCGCTCTTAGCCTTCGAACTTGTGGAGGGCAGTACAGTCTTAATGCTAGTCGCTGAAGGCACATCAACCTTAGCGCCCGGTACAGTAACACGTGCAAAACGAGGTTTGTTAGCTCCTCTCTTGGTCCGTGCAGTAGGCTCGACGGATGAAGGTGCAACAGTAGGAGGGCGCACGGAGATAGGTACAACATATGCTGGTTTGCTCAAGTCAATAGACGAAGCTGTTGACTCGGACAGCAGCGCGGCAGACGAAGCCCCCGCAGTAACATCCTTCCTCTTCTGCGCTTCCAAGTTAAGGGTTTTCTGTTTCGCCTTAGCGGCCGCTTGTGACTTAACAGTGAGCTTCATCGCGGGCGTAGAATCAAACTTCACCTTTTTCCTCCACTTAGCACCAGCGCCCCGACGATGCCTCTTGCCCACAACTTCGGGACGAGGCGGAACTGTAATATCAAACAAGTCGAAAATCCGATTGACACGACGCCCGTGCCTCACAACGGACTCAAAAGAACGCCTTTCGGGCTGGGTCACCGGACCCAAGATCTCGTAAGCCATGTCCTCTACTGTCTGTACAAACGAGTCCAAGTTGGTGCCCCTCTCCTTACTAAGCTCAAAGCAGGGGTACGGCACAGCCTTCTCACTCCAAGATACCTTCTTCTCAACAAGCTTAAACGGCTTCGCAAAATCAGCAGACAAGGGCCACGCTCGGGTGGTGACATACTCCTCCACAAGGTCACGCCCAGATATCAAGGGCCTAACAGCCCTATAAGCAGCCTCGCACTCCGTCACAATTGTCGTCTAAATAAATGAAGGAGTTGTGAGCACGTCCATCGGCCCAAACGGTGCGTAGAATGGGAATCCGGTATCAAGCCCAGCCATTTCAACTTTAACATAAAACCAATGCGTCAGCCATGCATCATCCCATTTATTCCTCTGCACGAAGGTAAGTTCTACCCTCGGTAGATTCCTCTTATCGTTCTTCCAGCGCGGCACGAAGGTACAGCACCCAAAGTGATTCTCACAAACACCTTTACCATCATCGGAATAGGTCCTTTTCTTTTGGATATGAAGCTCGTGCAACCTCGCAAAACCCTCCACATCAATGCTGCCACCAAATGTGTGCTGCACCCAATAAAACGATGGTGTTGGGGGTTAGCTGGTGCAGTCTAACACGATAGCGATCCAATATAACCAGCAGCTGCCTGTCACAGGGAAACTGAAGCCCCACAGTAAACAGGTCTCTAAAAACAATAGCTTCACCAACCTCGGGCGTAGGAACCACCTCACTCCCAGGCGCTCTGCCCACCCCCTTAGGAAAGAAGTTGCTCTCCTAAAAAAATGTAATGTCTCGCGAAGTCACCTGGGAGCGCCCGAAGTTGAGAGTAGGAACAAATGGAACCTTCCCCCCGGCGGATGTCTCCGATCTCACTCCAACCTCAGCATCCTCCTCTTCGTCCTCCCCCTCAACCTCGCCAGCCACTTTACCCTCCCCCTCCTCCTTGTCCGAAGATACAGCATGAACCTCGGTCCCCGCTATACTTTTTGCGGCTTGGCCATGCTCACCTTCGCCTTCGTCCCCATCAGAGGACCAATCAGGCGAACTGCCGCCGGAAGATCCCTCTTCTGCAGAAACTAGGCCATCCTTCGTATAGATCCATTTCTTTGACCTTTTCCCTTCAGACTCTCCACTGCTCACAGACACCGACTACGAAGCAGGACTACCCCCACCACCAGAGGCAGCCTGAAGGGCCAACTCTTCCGAAGACATTGCCTACAAACTCTACCTGGTACTGGCTGCCACGAAAATGAAGTCAACCCCCCGCCAAGAAAATGCAGCCAAAAGAGCAAAACGAAGCTGCGTAGCGAAGGCGCAAGTGGCGAAAACTACAGCTCGAAAGTGACAGCGTAAAGTATGGCCCGTCCCTCCTGCAAACCTTATATAGGCACGGTAAAAACTACCTCGAATCACTAACCGCCACATGGAAAATGACCTTACCACCCCCATCTAACGGTCAAATGCCTTGGCCCGCACCGCCGTTCAGGGTGACGTTTTGAGGGCGTTTTTGGACTTTTTGCGGGATCGGTCGACGGCGCCTATGACCTCACCCACGAAGGGGCTACTGTTGGGGACCGCCTAACAACGCATCCTGAATGAGGCTGGTGGGAACCTTTTCTCTTAACCGGCTCTAACCTTGTTACTTTCCCTTTTTACGAAGCTAGCAATTAACCGAAGTTAACTAGTGTGAAGATGCCCGTTCTGTGATTTTGCAGGCGAGGATTCCCGAAGTTGTAGCCCCCACGGAACTCCCAGCAATTTCGCTTCGGGAAGGGTCCGTGGCCAAAAGCCGAAGTTAGCTGACTTCGACCGAAGAAGGCGGAAGGCTTATGGAAGCTTGCTCAGCCCCGACGAAGCTTACGAATGGAGAGGGAAGTGATCAAGACAGCCCTGGGTCCACATTATAGTCGGATAGTTTTGTAATAAGAATCTTGGAGAGGGTTAGAGATGTAATCCCACCGTGAAAGTGACATTTTGAGTAGGAGCCAAGTTATTGTCCAGTACGGAATATACCTAGGATGTAGTTGTTGGGTATGGGTATAACGGGAATACGAAAATGTAACTTTATGGCCCTATCAAGGAAGATGAACCGCCCCCCCTAGGGATGGTCATTACACATTGATAGGGTAGCTACTGTAATACGTACTTGAGTAGTTATTGTCTTCGTCTGTCGTAACGTCTCAACTGTCGTCTGGTTCAACCCCAACATCTAACATTAGCATTAGTACCGGTTCGAAAGGATACGGCCTGTAGCGCGCCCAGATGACCCCTTTATTACCGGTTGACCCCTTTAGTACCGGTTGTGTACATCAACCTGTACTAAAGGGTGAGCATTAGTACCGGTTTCTCCCTTAAACTGGTACTAATGCTGCACCCACCCTCTAGTACCGGTTGGTGACTCCAATCGATACTAAAAAGACTCCCTCTTCCACCGGTTCCACTACCGAAAACCTCAAATTTGCCAAGTGTTTTTAGTTTGCTGAGTGTTTTTTTAAACACTCAGAAAACAAGCTCTTTGCCAAGTACCAATCTAAAAACAGTCGGCAGACAAAAAACTCTCGGCAAAAAGGGGGTTTGCCGAGTGTCAGAAAAAAACACTAGGCAAAAAGGGGTTTGTCGAGTGTTATTTTTTAGCACTCGACAAATCAATAAGTTTTTTTTCTCTTCTCACCTTAAAAATTTTTCTACTCCCCACATACAACATCTGGTACTCCATGTTAAAATTTGGTATATTTTTAAATTTGTTTGCTATATTTATTTAATTAATTGCATTTCAAGGAAATTTTTGGTATAAGTCAAATTTGAACTGCAAGTGATTCAAATTAAGAATAAAATGAGCATAAAAATGATATTCATGTTATTTAGCCCAGTTTGAGGCCTTACCCGTGAAATGTAAAGAAATTTCGAACATCTTGTTCTAGAAACATGACCATGAATGTGTGGCCAAATGATTTTTAAATTGTAAAAAAAGCAAGCGAAGTCTGAAAATCATGAGATTGGTCATGATGTGATGATATCATACGTGGAGGATATGGTAAAAAAATGAGAAGGTTTCACACATTTCGTCATGTACGATGTTTACAAACTGAAGCATCTCAGAAGAAGAATCGTAGCGTTGAGAAGGATTCAATAAGAATTGGAGTCAGAGTGACGGTCGAGTTTTGGTTTGACTACAAAACTTTTTGTATAGGCAATAGAGAATATATGTTTTTTCATGTGAAATTTTTGTAATTTTTTGGAACCGTTAGATAATTTTAATGTATTAAGTGCAATTATAGATTTTTAATTGATATAAATTGAATTTGAGCTATAACCGTATAAAATAATGGAATAATATGAGTAGAACAATAAAATATAAATTGTTGAGTCAATTTGACCTATAACTGCATAATATAATCAAATAATATGAGTTGAAAGTGTTATGGAAAAGAAGGAAAAATGAAAAAAATGAAAAAACACACTTTGCCGAGTACTCCCGATCTTGAGCACTCGGCAAAAGAAAATATCTACTTAACCGCACCCGACCGCCAGCGCCCCTCCCTTCTTCCTCCTCACCTGACCCCCCGGTGCCCTTCCTTCTTCTTCCTCCGAACCCAGCCCCCAGCGCCCCCTCCCTTCTTCTCCCCTCCCCTTCCCAGCTCCCTGCCGGCGCCCCTCCCCTCCTCCCGCTGACTCCGGCCCCTCCCTCCGCCGGATCCAGCCCGCCGTCCCCTCCCTTCACCCTCCCCTCCTTCTCCAGATCTGGCCACCCTGGCCCCTCCTCTCCCTTTCTCTGGCCGCCGCCCCACTCATCTTCTCCGGATCCGGCCACCGCACAGCCCCGTCTCCTCAGATCTGGCGGGGACTTGTTGGGCGAGGCCTCACATCGGTGTGGTGGTGGTGGGCGCGATGGCTGGCCACGAGGTGGGCACGGGCTTCGTGGTGGTGGGTGCGGGCTTCGTGGTGGTGGGCAGGATGGCTGGCCGCGAGGTGGACACGATGGATACTGTTAGTGATTCTTCTATTGTCATCCGGGCATAGCTTCATCTTCCATAGTTTTTTTAGGTGTGGCGGGCTAGGTGGCGGCAGGAGGCAGCTCGGTGGTGGGCGGCAGCCGGAGGTAGCTTGGTGGTGGGTGGCGGCCGGTGGTGCTTGTATTTTGTTTATTGCCGAGTGCCCGATAAAAAACACTCGGCAAAGTTAGTTTGCTGGAAGGATTTTTGCCGTGTGCCCTTTGTCGAGTGTTACACTCGGCAAAGGGTTTGCCGAGTGTTTTAGTGGCTTTGCCGTGTGCCCTAGGCACATGGCAAAGCTTCCGTTCCCCGTAGTGTTCATACCATGCGGCCATGGATTATGGAGGGAAAAGGCGGGAGGGAAGGAAGAAACTAAGGGAGTGAGAGGAAGGGGAAAAATATATCAGAAGGAATTAAGGTCAACGAACAAAAGCGTGGGGGGGGGGAGATATGTTTGCAGATGATAAATGATACTTGTGAGCACTATGATGATGAAGAGATGGAGGAACATTTGGCCCGTCAACATATTTCAAAGTACCACGTACGTACATCAAATCGCACTCGAGACCTCTCACCAACTCCTCCACCACTTTCAAGGCAAATCAGCTTATTATCACATGCATGGTAGTGTCTTTTTTGAAATATGTTTAGCACACAACACATTATGTTTATTGTTGCTGGTTCAATGGTGTCTCCTTATAGATCAGTTCATAGATCTTATGTAATTAGCCATGATGACAGCTATGGAGCCCTCCCATCCCTGTGATGCAACATCTTGACCAATTGCACTACTGTGCATAAGCTTATTTGAATGTGAATAAGTCAAAATTCTTGTTCTTCCTCTTTTTGTTCGTTCTCTATTCTTTTGTTTACAAGGGACTCGGTTGATCCGCGAGACCTCTCACCAATTCCTCCACCACTTTCCAAGGCAAATCAGCTTATCACGCGTGGTAGTGTCTTTGAAACATGTTTTGGGCACAAGAGGAAGGTATAGCGTTGGAAGAGCGGTTGATGGGGTGGCGGACAGCGGGACGCTCGCATTCTCGTACGAAGGAAGCTCCATCGAGTAGATTTGCGATCAAGTTGCATGAAGCAGATGCCACAGTCGATGGAGAGAGCATCCAGGTCTAACCATATATAATAACACAAGTCTTCCCTTTAGATAACATACCATCAGATTTCTTGCAGGAGTTTGTATGTTACAAATGGGAAGTTGATGAAAGAGTGGGACAAAAATATAATGTGTACCCAATCGTGACATTGTGGGCAAAGGTCCTGGTAGCTCATGGAATAGATCATTTGAAGTACACAGGACTGGGAGGCAATAGCTAGTCGGCACAAGGAGAGGCATGACCAGAAGCTTGAAAGAGGTAACCTAGCTTTTTAAAGCTAGGAGGAATCTTATTCTTGCTGTGGTTAAATGGTGTCTTCTCATAGATCTTATGTATTTGGCCGTGATGACAGCTATGGAGCCCTCCCAGCCCCTTCGAGCCGATGCCATGCAAGCCCAATCTGAACTGCACATGGAACGTGAAAACTCTTTCTGCAATGAGCCAAGCTATCAATATCAATCCCTGTGAGGCAATATCTCAATTATGTGCCTACTGAATGACATGTCACGACCGTTCAATCTCCCCATGCACCTCTAAAGGCATGAAATTTCGTCAAGCGAGGAGAGAAACCATGGCCGCTTCCCAATGGATCAGAGTGGTAGTGTTGACAAAGAGCTTTCTTGTGTTCTAATGGACGTCGCTCAATGTGTGCAAGAAAGTAAAGTTTCTCATGGTGATCATACACACAGTCAGCAACAGGCAAAAGGAAGAAATTGGTAGCAAAAGGATGTCTTTGAAACATGTTTAGGGCACATCACATTACGTTTGTCATCTTCTGCACAACAACAAATGCATGTGACCTTTGGAAGATAGCCCTCCTCTAAACTTGTGATGCATTGTAATGATATGTCATGTATATATGTCTCACTTGTATCATATATAGCTGTTAAAGTACCACGTTAAATCGCACTCCAGATCTCTCTGACCAAGTCCTCTACCACTTTCACAGGCTAATCAGCCAAACTCCTTGTTATATTCCACCTCTTGGTTTCATCCTTGTCTACTCAGCTTACCACATGGTTGTAGTGTCTTTGAAACATGTTTAGGGAAAGTCCATAGTGAAGGGAAGTAAATATCAAATTAAAAGAAGTTTGTAAGGATAAGATAACACAAATTGTTATGTTGGACCAATGGCATGACATGTGGGCCGTTCCATCTCCCCATGCACCTCTAAAGGCATGAAATTTCGTCAAGTGAAGAGAGAAACCATGGCCGCTTCCCAATAGATCCAAGTGGTGGTTGTGACAAATAGCTATCTTGTGTTCTAATGGACATCGCTCATTGTGTGCAAGAAAGTAAAGTTTCTCATGGCGATCATACATACAGTCAGCAACAGGCAATGGTGTCTTCTTATAGATCAGTTCATAGATCTTATGTATTTGGCCGTGATGACAGCTATGGAGCCCTCCCAGCCCCTTCGAGCCGATGCTAATTAAGCCCAATCTGAATTGCACATGGAACGTGAAAACTCTTTCTGCAATGAGCCAAGCTAACAATCCATCCCTGTGAGGCAACGTCTCGATTCTGTGGCTACTGACTGAGGCTGAGGAACTCGCTGGGCTTCCTCGCCGAAGGGGCCGCGAATGAGAAGAATATGAAGAGCCTAGACAAACACCGCCGGCCTACTCCACCTCTTCTTGCAGGATTCCTTGTAGGAGTTTGTATGTTGGACCAATATGGCATGACATGTCACGACCGTTCCATCTCCCAATGCACCCCATTGATCGGCAACCGAGCCATGCGCGCTCCTCCATCTTCTCAACAGAACTGTTCTCTCTAAAATCACTAGCAGTAAGCCACTTCTAAACGATAAATTTGTGGCTACTGATGACTGAGGCATTTGGCGTAGAGTAGACCAATGGTGCACTGTGAATAAGCTTATTTAAATGTGAATAAGTTAGAATTCTTGCTCTTCCTCTTTTTGTTTGTTGTCTATTCTTTTGTTTACAAGGGACTCAGTTGATCCGTGAGACCTCTCACCAACTCCTCCACCACTTTCCAAGGCAAATCAGCTTATCACGCGTGGTAGTGTCTTCAAAACATGTTTAGGGAAAGTCCATAGTGGAGGGAAGTAAATGTCAAAGGAAGTTTGTAAGGATAAGACAACACAAATTTGTATGTTGGACTAGGAGAGGCATGACTAGAAGCTTGGAAGAGGTAATAACCTAGCTTCAAAGCTAGGAGGAATGTTATTCTTGCTGGTTCAATGGTGCCTTCTTATAGATCAGTTCATAGCTCTTATGTATTTGGCCGTGAAGCTTCCACCAACAACGATGGATCATTGAAATCATAACCAAGCATCACCTCCAAACTTCTTAGGTTAATGAACTCTTCAGACTTTATTGTAAAGATGTTTGCAGATGATAATGATACTTATGAGCACTCTGATGATGAAGAGATAGAGGAACATTTGGCCCGTCAACGTATTTCAAATTACCAAGTCAAATCGCACTTGAGACCTCTCACTACCTCCTCCACACGTTCCAAGATAATATACCATTGGATTCCTTGCAAGAGTTTGTATGTTGGACTAATGGGAAGTTGACGAAAGAGTGGGACAAAATTGTGAGTCCATCATGTCATTTTCTTCAAGGTGTTCGACACTAGATTTTGCATCAAGGAGTTCACCGCTCCAGCTGCAGGTGAACATAATATTTTTGTTTTCAGCTTTTTTTAATTTGTAATAATCAGCTCGGGCACATAACGATTCTTATACTTCCACATTACAAGACTATGATAGTTTCAGCACTATGAAATAAAGTAATAATAGCAATTGTAATGTGACATTATAATTATTTTTAAAATTTTATGACTATTATTTAATGTGCTATGCAATAAAAAAATATAATAGCAGATGTAAAAGAAAGAAAAAATGAAGAGAAGGGCGGGAAATTGAAATAGGGGTAAAGGGGGCATTTTGTCAATCCCTCTAGTACCGATTTTAGTGTACAACCAGTACTAGAGGAGCATCTAGTACCGGTTTTAGTGTACAACCGCTACTAGAGGAACATTTTCATTTCCCGCGCGAGGAGACCCTCTATTACTGGTTCTACACTACAACCGGTACTAGAGCCCCCCTTTAGTACAGGTTTTAGTTTACAACTGGTATTAGAGGTTCTCTAGTGCCGGATTTTAATTAGAACCGGTACTAGAGGGTCTCTACTAGCATAAGAAGCGCTTAGTGCTCCTCTCTAGTAAACACTTAGCCATTTCCACTTCGTCTTCCTCACGTGCGCGCGTCACCCAGCCCCGTCCGGCTGCCATCTACCACATCCGTTGCCTCCGCCGCCCCCATCTACCACATCCGTTGCCTCCGTCGCCGACCCCGACGCCGTCGCCTCCCCCTCCCCCCCCCGACCGGCCGCGCCTCTGACGACACCGTCCCGGCCAGGTATGACGTCGCCCCGCCCCGGACTATCCCGCCTCGCCTCAGCCCCGACGGCATTGCCGCCCCGACATGCCACCCGCCGCCAAAACATGCCCCCACCTCCCCATCCGCACCCCAGCCCCGACGTTGCCGCCCCCAACGCCGCCCCTCCGCGCTGGCTCCAACGCCGCCTGCCCCGTGCCCCCAACGCCATCCCTCCACGACGGCCTCCCCACGACGTCGTCATCACCTCGCTGACCAGCCGCGCCCCTGACACCACCTGCCCCGTGCCCCAGACGCCGGCCGCCCCGCCCAGCTCCTGCAGACTCACGACGACCGCGGGACGCACTGACGTAAGCCCGCGGCCGCCGTGACATCATTATTATTTATATTTTAATTTATGCATTAGTAGAGAATAGCTAGAAAATTATAGAAAATTGAAATACTTAGAAATCATGCCTTTATTTTTTTAGAATTAATTTTTCCCATGAATTGAAATACTTAGAAAATAGTTAGAAAATTATAGAAAATCCGTACTAGTTGAACTTGCAGACCGTGTTCATGTCGGCTAGCATGTTCTCAGCTGAGCGGTAACGGACGTCAAAGAGGAGCTTTGATTCTACGAGGGAGAGTGGCAACAGTCGTGGAAGACCATGTCCCCTTCCTCGTAGAATCGGAGCTCTTCCATGGCCAAGTACGGTGCCGCCTGGTGGAGAAATGCTCGCTGAGATGATCACATCTGCAACATCAACTAGTATGGATGGTTATTTATTTAAACATGGTTTTGAGCTAGAATTTGATCGATATTTGATAACTTCAGACCTAGAAATGTCATCTACAAATGTTATTACCCTCGAGGTGGCACGTCCTACAGGAGTTCACTTCCCTACTCCCAGTATCGTCATGCCAAAAGGTGATCAAAACGACAGAACAGTTTTGAACATAGTAATGTTATTTTCTTCTTCCAATTTTTTTTGAACTACACATGAATAATTCCTAATTCTACTTACATACAATGTAGGTTATCAATAGTATTACATGGCTTAAACGAGTTGTCGCAGAGCTAGGTGGTACCACTCCTAGAGTGCGACGAGATGTAGTTGGTCCACTTATAAGACTACACATCTCTTTTCAAATACCCATTCGAGGAGCACCACAAGGGCAGCCTAGGACGATGGTTGCAATTGACGATCGGGTCGACCAGGAGTAAGTAAGACAGGTTCTGAAAGGAGCGTTGTGGACGCTTGAGGAGGGAAGCAGTAGTGTGATTATGACTACTGAGAAGCTTTATCAGTGGAATCGACATGACATGACAATTTTTTGGATAGTTTGCATGTTAAACTAAAGTGACATAAAAATTACACCAGTCAACTTAATGCTACAATTGTGGAACAGGATAACAAAGATAAACTAAAGACTACAGACGCTCCTTAGTGGACTTCATAGAGTCAAGAATCAAAAAATAATAGTAGAATAAAAGAACTTCGAGTCCACAAACTCAGGCTGAATATCATAAAAGAATCTTAAAATAGTTTTCCAAACGCCTTTTTAAGCCACATTCTCATAATAGAAGTGTGGGGACCCAATAGCTGTTCTGGTAGAGATCTGTTCACTGAGCTTGACCCATCAACTTTTAGTTGGTTTTGGCTTGCCAAAATAGGCCATGCTCAGTGAACAGATCTTTTGCCTAGACAGGCTATTATGTGCCACCATACTTCTATTATGAAAATGTGGCACTTGCTCCAAAAGAAGTTTAGATAATTATTTCAAGATTCATTTATGATATTCAGCCCGAGTATGTGGACTCGAAGATCTTCTGTTGTACCATTATTTTCTAGTACCGAAGGAGCAGAGGTGACTCCCCATAGACTTCGAAGAAGATTGAGTCATGTGCAGAGATGGTTGGAGGGTGAACATTCTGCTATGTTGTACCATTATTTTAGGATTATTGGCTACGTGAAGTCCACTATGGAGTGCCTGTAATCTTTAGTATTTATATATCTTTATTGTCTTGTTCCATAATTCTAGCATTTGTTTTTTGTCGATGAAGGTTGATTGGTGTAATTTTTCATGTGAATTATTTTTATCTTTCTGAAGGTTAATGGATGTAAATTATCAATATTGATCAAGTTCTTTATCTAATACAAAGACCTATGTCCATTTTTCACATAATACGATGCAGATGGACCGGAAATGGATGTATAACGTGGATAGATGGGCCAAGGAGTCTTTTGATGACTTGCATTATTTTCTTGAAGTGGCCAAAGCCAACAAGCCATAGAAGGGATTCATATGTTATCCATGCTTCCAATGCAGTAACAAGAAGGACTACTCTTCCTGGGGTACTCTTCATAGCCACTTGTTTAGATACGGTTTCATGCCTAAATATTTTGGTTGGACCAAGCATGGCAAAAGAGAGGTTATAATGGAAAACGACGAAGAAGGGAAGGATGATAACAACATTCCGAACTGGGCTGCAGGCCAAACTTTTACAGATACTACAATGGGTAAGGTTGATGAAGAAGAGTTTGTAGAAGATGGCCCTATTGATGATCTTGGTCAGGTGCTACGGGATGCACAGAAAGACTGCAAAACTGAGAAGGAATCAGAAAAGTTGTAGCGCATGATAGATGATCACAAAAAATTATTGTACCCAGATTGCAAGCAGGGGCATAAAAGACTGGGTACCACACTGAAAATGCTGCAATGGAAGGCAAAAAATGGTATGTCAGCATTTCAAGGGATATTGAAAATTGTAAAGAACATGCTTCCCAAGAATAATGAATTGCCGTCCACAACATATGAAGCTAAACATGTTGTTTGCCCTCTAGGATTTGAGGTTCAAAAGGTACGTGCATGCCCTAATGACTATATTCTCTAACATGGTGATGAATACGAGAAATTGGATGCTTGTCCTATGTGCGTAGTGCTGCGGTATAAGATCAGGCAAGATGATCCTTGTGATGTTGAGGGGGTAGCCTCCCAAGAAGAGAGTTCCCACGAAGGTGATGTGATATTTCCCTATAATACCACGTTTGAAGCGTTTGTTGAGAAACAAGGCAAATGCTAAGTTGATGTGATAGTACAAAGAAGAACGTGAGCAAGATGAGATGCTTAGACACCCCGCATATGGGGCCTAGTGGATATCAATTGATAGAAGATTCCCAGATTTTGAAAATGATGCAAGGAACATAAGGTTTGGTTTAAGTACTAATGGATTCAATCCATTCGGTGAGTTGAGTAGTAGTCATAGTACTTGACCTGTGACCCTATGTATGTTCAACCTTCCTTCTGACGTGTACCTAAGACTATTGGTTGATGAACTTTTACTGCTCTGGGAAGAAGAATGTGTACGTGTGTGGGATGAGGATAAACACGAGAGGTTTGACCTATAAGCATTGTTGTTCACAACCATCTATGATTGCCTGCGCTGAGTAACCTTTCAAGACAAACAAACAAGGGATATCAGGGTTGCACCCATTGTTTAGATGACACAGATAACTTGTATTTGAAACACAGTAGGAAGGTCATGTATATGGGCCATCGTCGATTTCTTACTGCTAATCACCTGATAAGAAAGAAAGAGATGCATTTCAAAGGGCGTAAAAACCTGCACACCGTAATGGAAAGCGTGTATTTGATATGGTAAATGATGTAAGGGTAGTCTTTGGAAAGGGTCTTGGTAGCGAACTTGTTCTGAATGACGATAACGGACGGTGCACCCACGTGAAAGAAGAAGTCTATATTTTGGGAGCTACCTTATAGAGAAATCCTAGAGGTTCGCAATGCAATAGACATGATGCACCTGACAAAGAATCTTTGCGTGAACGTGCTAGGCTTCATGGGTTATTATGGGAACTCAAAAGATACATTGGAAGCACGTCAGGACCGGAATCGTGTGAAGAAACGAGATGACCTACATCCAGAAAAGAGAGATAAAGGCCAACACTACTTACATCCTGCCAGTTACACTCTCAGCAAAGAAGAGAAGAATAGCATGTTTGACTGCATGAATAGTATCAAGGTTGCATCTGGGTACTCCTCGAATATAAAGAGAATAATAAATCTGAAAGAAAAGAAGTACACAAATCCAAAGGCCCATGACTGCCACATGTTGATGACCTAGTTTCTTCCGGTTGCACTGAGGGGTATTCTACCAGACAATGTACGATTGTCGCTCATAAAGCTATTCACGTTTCTCAATACGATTTCGCGGAAGGCAATGGATCCAACCAAGGTACTAAAGATACAGAATGACGTGGTACAATGTCTTGTCAGCTTTGAGTTGGTATTTTCACCACCTTCTTTAATATTCTAACGCATCTCGTGCTTTACAAAGTCAAAGCACACTTGATGGACTCTCGCTGGCCATTTTTGCTCTTCAAAGCTGTGATATGCATCCTACCCGGTCACTCATCAAATCACCGACCCTGTATTTCTTTCCGGATGCATCATATTCCTATTGCACAATGCTCACTACATGACTACACAGTCCCTGATTAGATCTACGCACATGCCCTTGTACCTCTCTGTGAGACGATACGCACACGCTCCTGTATGGTAGTACAAGTCTAGCTTCCACTGTGCTGCATATATATAGTGGAGGCAACCGTGGTGTTAAAGGGAAAATAAACAGCTTTAAAGATCATTAGCTATACCTGTACATCTACGACTCCAACCTGTTAGTACGTATACGCATATATATTAGCTGTTCTCTGTGCATTCTTTGCTGCAATAGTGCAGTCAGTAATCCCCAACATCTCTAGTCTCTAGACAAGCTGTAGGAAGGAGGTGGCTTATCGTATCATTGTAGTGGTTTCTTCATTATAATTGGTTTTCCATGTGCACGGCCAACGTGATGCCTCACCTGATATCTTACAATCCAAATTAAAACTTACTAGTTGAATTACAGCCCGAGTTGATGACAATGACGTCCACAAACAAATCTCCCAAGCCAATCAATTCCAAGTTTGAAACTGGACTACTGTTCTATTTTGCATAATACAATCAGCTATTACATGGTAACTTGAAATATCTAGTACGATGTGCTAGCCGAACCCCTGACTACCAATGCATATCAAAATTTATAAGATATTACAACCACAGATAAGGAAGTATCTACGAATTGTGTCCAAGTTGAGGTCATCTGGGGAGAACAAAGCAGGTGGAGTACAGTGTTGGGCTCTGCAGAATTGAAACACAGGAAGCTGATTATTGGCCATAACTCGTGGAGATGCCAGCTAAAGTGCAGCAAACCCTTGATCTTCTCCATCCGGACGTTTCCTATTCCAATACGTCAACATGATGGTTGGAAGTGATTGATGTTATTTCATAAAGCCTCTCTATGACTCTCTGTCCATGTCAAAGCAGATACTGCTCTTCAAGATTTGGTGGGTTGTGCGATAGCTAGGTAGGTCACAGCATCTGTTCTTCTAAAATATTTAAGGTTATCCTTCTACCCCGACGTCTGATGGGAGCAAACACTATTAGAAAACTCACCATCAGTGCAGAGCGTTGGTACTGGCCAACAATAGATGTGGTACTAATGCTAACGTTAGTATCAGATCTAAATTTGGTCACCCCCGGCCCGAAGGCCTTTTAGTACCGGATGGTAACACCTTTGAAGTTGAAAGTGACGGTGCGGAAGGGATACTCCTTATAAGTATTAATTACAAATATCTGACTACACCAACCTATGAATCATTAGCTGTTTCTCTGTGCAAATTTTGTTGTAGTATCGCATTCTTCGGCAATACAGAATTTTAGATTATCATATAAAAATCAGGTCGATTTTTTGGTTTCACCGTTAAAACCAAGAAACTTAGGGGTGTTTGGAAACAGCCTGCTAAACTTTAGCACCTGTCACATCAGATGTTTGAAACTAATTAGGAGTATTAAACATAATCTAATTATAAAACTAATTGCACAGATGGAGTCTAATTTGCGAGATGAATCTATTAAGCCTAATTAGTTCATGATTTGATAATGTGGTGCTACAGTAACCATTTGCTAATGATGGATTAATTACCCTTAATAGATTCGTCTCGCGAATTAGACTGTATCTGTGCAATTAGTTTTGTAATTAGTTCATGTTTAGTCCTCCTAATTAGCATTCGAACATTGACCCTGCTAAAATTTAGCACAACGTATCCAAACAACCCATTAAAGAAGATCAAATCCTTCGTTCAGGAGTAAGCAGCAAGCATGAAGTCGAGGGTGTGCCCTACGTCACAATCTCGCCATGTCAAGAAGGACTAGAGATGTTTTTTTAGATTATAACATATTAAAAAGTTAAGACAAGTTACATCGGAACTGAAAAATGAAAAAAATAACATAAGCACAATAAAAAACCAAAAGAATCCAAAAATAGGAATTAAGTAAAACTCTTGAATGAATAACCATAGCAAACTCGTGGATGAATTTTCTCTTAACTAATTCCTCTGAAGGGATTTGTTGGTTGAAGATAAATCATTCTTGACCGTGCAAATGCTCCAGCTCATTAGGATTATGATATCCATGAAGAATGGTTTTGCTCTCCATGAAGAATAGTTTAGCTCTCCATGAAGAATGGTTTAGTTGAAAGAACTCAATAACTGGGAAAGGCTCTTTATGTCCTTCAATATCTAATGCTAGAAGAGCCCAACTTTTTGCAAAAGCACAGTGTAGTAATAAATGCGACAAGTTTTTATCTAGTTGTAACACATGTTGTAATCTTGGAGTACCATGTATTTTCTTCACAGTAGTTCCCTTGTGCTCATCCTGTCATTGAGATGCAGCGAAAAGAAGAACTCGTGCTTGATTTGACAAGAACTTTTCCAGAGCCTTGAGGATGCTGGGTGCAGTTTAGTGACACCTATCATTTCTTTGTACGCTTGTGTGGGGGTATACTGAGCTGATCCCCATATGTATGACGACCATTAATTCTTTGCCATGGGTGAAGTGGATTTCTTTCAGTTTCTCATTCACAAGAGTCTGTGAATGTCGTCCTTTTGTCTTCGTTGGTGCAGAGTCAACATCTTTTTTTTTTTGCCAAAGAGAGAAAAGATCAGGGAATGAGTGTTTTGGCAGAGCATGTTTCCCTACACACCATGCCAGCAGAGGATTGCTTGACCTACCATCTTCAGGTATAGGTGCACTAAGCCCGTTGAATTTATGAAACAAATTGAGCATGTCACGCAACAAAAATGATCCTTTCTGTGTGTTGAGCCGGGCCGCTTGTTGGTTCTATAATAATTGTTCCAAATTAGCCTTACCCAAGGAAACTCAGATCTGTTAAAAAAACTAATGCAAGTGCTTCGTTAGCAATGCCTCATTCTGATTTTTTAGGTCAAGTACTCCTAAACCCGCCCATGTTTCTTTGGTTTCTAACAAGTTTCAATGCTGCTATTGGTGGCTTTTTGTCATTGACATTATTGCTTCATCTCCATAAGCTGTACTGTTTTGTGTGTACATTGATTTGCTTTTTTGTGGCAGTGAGTGGAGAGTGGAGCATCAGAATATGTTGAAGGTAGAGAGTGGAGAAACTGAGCAGGTCACCAAGTTATGTCCTCCCATTTGTGTCTGGCAGATTGAGGTGCTCACCAAGGACTTGAGATTTTTGTCTTTGAACAAACATCAACGCATTGCAACCATTTGTCTGACTCCAGATTTGTTTCCTGAGGCATCCCATTCATATATTCTGATATCAGACTCTATTATCTCTCTTCTTGCTATTTTTTCTGGATCGGTCATCTCTACTCTAGCTACTGGCTAGCGCACACTACCATATGCAGCCTGGACTACTAGAAACAAGAGATCAAGTTGTGACTTTGAACACAACTGATGCACTACTTATGGTATGGCCTGGATGCGTTTTCCAAGGTATAACATTCATTTATATATGCCAATGGGGGTTGTGAACAGGCACCTATATATAATGATGAATAGATCTGGCCAGAAAATGGTGCATGAGTTATTTATTTTGTGAAAATGGAAAAAAGGCTAAAAATTTCTTGAAACTTTGCCACACTTTTAACTTGAAAATTAGTGGCTTGAATTTAAGGGTTCAATCAACTGGTGGCTCTCTGGTTCCAAATATGCATGAAGACATTCTTTGTAACGTCATCTTAGCCTCTGTTACTAACAAAGGTCGTGAAACATCTAGAGAAAACCCATTTCTAGACCTGCATCTGTGCAGAATTTCTATAGCCATAGTCATGAAATGCACTACACCATCATTCACATAGTGTAGTAGGCGGAGTCATGAAATGCACTACACCATCATTCACATAGTGTAGTAGGTCTTCCGCTGTTTACAAAATTAAAGATCTGGCTAACAGGCTCACACTGGTAGAAAACTCGGCATTAGTCCCGGTTGGTAGGCCTCAAATCTCTCTAAAAGTCATCCGGGATAAATTTTTCGAGACAAAAGAGGTCTTTAGTCCCGGGTCACTCAACCAGGACTAAAGGTCCCCTTTAGTCCCCGTTGGTGTTACCAACGGGGACTAAAAAATTTCAAAAACAAATAAAAAAGTGCACGCTCCCATGCCCGCCGGCCGTCTGCACCGTCACGCCCACCGGCTGGCCACCGCCCTCGGCTCCGCCCTGGCCGCCCGCCCGCCTCTGCCCCGCCGTATGACCCCCGCGCCCGAGATCCACGCCGCCTGGCCACCTCCATCCTGCCGCATGCCTCTACCCACTCCGCCCGCGCCGCCTCCACCCACTCTGTCCGCACCGCCCGCTCCGCCCATGCTGCTCCGTCTCCTCCGTCCGCTCCGCTGCTCCACCTCCATGCCCGCCGTGCCGCTCAGCCTCTACCCGCTCCACTGGCGCCGCTCCACCTGCGCCCGCTGCGTCGCCCGCTTCGCTTCCGCGCCGCCTGCCGCGGCCTCGTCTCCTATCACACCCGGTTTCTGAACAAAACCAAATGCATCGCATATGTGTGCCAGGATCCGTTCTCACACATATGTTGACATCATCAGTGAATACATCAAAGACAGTGTTAAAAAACGTACATAAACTAGTAGGAACTTTATTACACTCAACGGGATAGACACGAAGGTCTTTAATCGTTCACCGATAACTTAACACGCGCGCGCGCACACAACGCAGCTTCTCCACAGGCTTGGCTGGTGAACACCTGCCTAGAACTCCTTGAGGTCATCAAAGAACTCCATGTCGTCACAAGCTTTTGAATAGCATTTGGGCAAGGGTGAGTACACTTATGGTTGGTACTCAGCAAGTGGGGGAAACATGCAAGGCTCACAAGGAATGGCTCAAGGCTTTAAGGGGTTAGCGTTTTAATTGGTCAAATTTTATTAGCAGCACCTAATTACTAGATGTAAGTTTATACCAACCCAGTTAAGCATATAACATTAACATTAACCCAAAGGTAAAGGTAACACAGTTTATTCTCATCTTTAAGTTCAATTATCATGTGAGGGTCCAAGCCGCTCATAACCGTGAGCACGACTGATATATCAGTTTACACTCTGCAGAGGTTGTACACTTTACCCACAACTCGTGGTCCCCCATGTCGCCCGGGTTTGCAAAGCCCTTAAACACTTCCTTTGGTGAGTGGCTGGGGGGTCCACTACGAAGCCTTTACAAAGACACGCAGATAACTGGTAGCCCGCTAGAGTTCCAGTAGCGATGCGGACCACAACCCTTTAATGAGACAGCACCTTAGCGAAGGCTACTGCTCTAGATCGTGCACCCAACACCTTCTGCCTCCTTGCCCTTTCAGTAAAGCCACCAGCTAACCATATGCCTAATTATTCGGCTAAGATCAGAGCCATGTGATGTTGTGGTTGTACTATTTTCTTGGGTGGTTCTCCATGTTCCGATTAAAACAAGTGTTCTTGCAATTAAACAGGTATAGCAACATAAATAAAGCATGATTAACATCTTTCATGATTAGAACATTACCAACCCAAATTAAGCAACTAGCAAGTCTACCCAACATGATTAAACAGGTTTTCAAGGAATAAGAATTAAAACTAGGTAAGTCCTTAATAGGCATTCCCGTCAAACTTATGCACATACAAGAAAATAAATAAAGTGTTTAATCATGATATTATTGGCATAAAAAGAACATGCAGGGGGAGAAGGCCACTTTCCTTCCTCGGCAAACTGGGAGTACTCTTCTTCGAATGGTGGCTGCTCCTGAACTTTCTCCTCCGCGAACGTCACGTCGTCTACACAATCACACAAGGCAAACAAACAAAGAATGAGTAAAACAGTACAACAAACATATGCAAAGGCTTACAACAAACTCCTAAAACTAACGTTAATGCAGAGACGATCGCGTGAGCATGAGAATCGCTGAAATCGGATTTGAAACGATGAAGATATGAGATAAACAAGTTTCAGGGGCTAAAACAGAATTAACTATATACTTCAGGGGCTAGCAAGGAATTTTAGAAAGATATACTGAATAGTACATGAGAAAACAGAAAAACATAGGGTTAGATTTACAAGATGACATGGCTCGGGTTAAAATGAAAGTATACAGGAATTTCAGGGGTTTTTCTAGAAGAGTGGCAAGATACAAGGAATAAAACAAAAATAAACAGAGACTCCAAGGGCTAGAACGCGAAAACTCCATCTTCTTCCTCCTTTTACCAGAGGCGCGGCATAGCCATGGCTGGTGCCTAGCCGGCGCTCCGGCGTGGCGGGGGAAGGCGCTCGCCGGCGCAAGGCAGTGATGTACCAGCGGCGACAGAGAGGAGGGAGAGAGGGAGGGAAAGGAAGGAGAGAGGCTCACTGATGCGGCGAACTGGAGGAAATAGAAGCTCAACGGCGGTGGCAAGAACTTGGGCGGCGGCGTGGTGGTTGGAAAGAGTGGCAGGTGGGTAGCAAAACGGAAAGAGGAACTCCGGGCGAGGTCGATGGTGACCTTTATAGGCCCTGGGGAGGAGCGGAAGGGGATCCTTGGAGAGATCGAAGGTCGGCCGGCCATTAATGGCCTTCAAGCTTGTGCGGCCGTTTCCGGGGAGAGGAAATGAGAGGGCAACGGTTTGAGGCCAAGAGTGGGTGGGGGAGGTGCAGCACAAGGGATTGGAGGGGTTGGGAAGGCCGAAGGTCACTGGGAGGCGAGGGGCCCCGGCCGGCGGCGCACAGGGGGGCGCACGGCACCCGTGCGTGCGTTTCTGGCGCTCCGTGCACCTGGAGGTAGGAGATGAAGGAGGCAGGCCGGCTGGGCCGGTTTAGGCCAGCTGGTGAGGGAGTTTTCTTGGGCCGGCGCATAGGAGAGAAAGGAGGGAGGTGGGCCGGCTGAAGAAGGAAGGGGAGAGGGAGAAGGTTTGGGCCCAAAGAGAGAGGAAAAGAAGATTGAGCCCGCAGATTGGATTGGAGGAGAAAAGGTTTATAAATTTTGAAACTTTTGCAAACAAGACTTCAAACAAAAACTAAACAAAAGATGAAAAATTATCAAACATTTGTCGCCTCTAAAATTCAATTCGAGTGCTCTTTATTTATTAAAGACCGTAATTTGTTAAAATGCTTTATTTAGTCCTTAGAGAGATAAAGCTAGACCGAGTTGCTTACATTGTGTTTGTGATGGAATTTTGGGCATTACAGCTCCACCCGCCATGACCCGCCTCGGCTCCGCCGCCTGCGCTAGCCCTGCCCTCGCCCCGCTGCCGCTCCTCAATCCTAGTGAGGGGCAAGCAGAGGGGGAAGGGGAGGGGCAGCAGAGGGATGGGGCGGTGGCGGCGCAAGGAGAGGAGGTGCAGGCAAAGAGGAGGGAGAGGAGGAGAGGGAGAAGATAAGGATGAGCCAGGAGAGGAGGTGGAGGTGCAGGAGCCCGTGAGGAGGATATTAGGTCTGGGAGAGAGAGAGGAGGTGGAGGGAAGCGTGCGAAACGAGGGTAGGGATCCTTTTTTCCCGGTTGAAATTACCAACCGGGACTAGAGGGGGCCCTTTAGTCCTGGTTGGTGTTTCCAACTGGGACAAAAGGGCCCTCCAAACTACTGGCCTTTAAACTGGGACTAAAGGGGCTCTTTAGTCCCGGTTGGTGAGCCCTCCGCCAGTGGCTGAGTTTTAGTCCCAGTTGGTGAACCTTTAGTCCCGGGTCCAAAATTATCCGGGACTAAAAATGTTGGATGGAAGGTCAGTTCTCTAGTAGTGTCATGGTTGTAAGATTCTGCTTGCTTCAGGAGGCAGGATTTTCTCCATTTCTGTAACCCTAATTTTGGTTGTATTCACTTCATGATTGTGGATTGTCATACTGCAATGCATCAACGACCTGTTTCTTGTATTAATTTATTTTACAACAATATGGCCACCTTTTGAGTCAAAATATTGAAGCCAGCTTTTGGTGAATAAAAATTTAAATTAAGAATGCATAACAAGTAATCTCATGCCAGAATGTTCAGTACTTAGGGGAAGACTATGAAACACATTATAACTGAACCTGTCATTCCCTCTCCTCTTTTACTCGTAATGGAATTGTGCTATGTGACAAATGGCATGTACTCACAACTGCTATTTGGTATATATTTTTTTTGTTTCATACAATATATGAATGCTACTCAGAACAAGAAGCTATTGAGGAGTATCAAAAATTTGCAGGAGTGCCAGGCATATGTGCCCCCAGACAACTGCGTGTGGAGAATGATGTTCTGCCGCCAGGAGATGTTTGTTTGTTTATTTTGTTCACACTTTTCTCAGTTTGTATTAAGTTAAACTCGTTATTACATGACATTGTATCTGTTATTCACTATTGGCTTCTTTTATGTGTGAAACTTGATCCTGACTCACATATTGCGTACACAACTTGGTTTGTTTTTAAAATCAGGTGTGACAAGTACATTTGCTTTACTGGATGGATGGTGCACTGCTTCAAAATTATTTTATTCAGTGTTCTTATATCATGAGCACTGAACAAAATTCTCTAAATTGATTTTTATCTTTGAGGTATCTGAATTCCTTTTGCGTGCCGTTACACAATGCAAAATTACATGCACGCTATTCATTCCCATGAACCTTCATCCTTCAGAGGAAGTTTCTTTCATATTCTGCTGGCAATTGTCATTCTGGTGCTAGTGGATGGACTCTCACAATTACAATTGTCATGGCAATGGAGCAATTAGTATCACTTTTTTTCCTACTTTTTTGGTTCGTTTACAACTGAGGAAATCGGTAATTCAAGGTACACATCCGAGGCTCCAATTTTCTTTCCAGATGCATCACATCCCTATCACACACTACACGTACAGCAGGGCACTGCTAGGTGTGTTTAGATCTATTCACATGCTAGGTACGGTATCCTTGTCCGTCACTATTCTTGTGAGACGAATGGTAAGAAAGGGTTAGCTTCCACTCTGCTGCATATAAAGTGGCGAGGAACAAATGGAGGTGACTGTGTTTTAGGAAAAAAAATTGCTTTAGACATTAATAACCGTACATCCAAGACTCCACCAACGTATTAAGTCACTTGTTGCTGCAGCAGTAGTGCATTCTATGATACCATCTAATTTCATTCCTTTATAATGTCTGCCAACGAAGTGGGCCTACAACTACCTACAGCCTCCAGCAGACAATATAATCTCCTCTAAGTACATGAACCACGTGATGCCTCACCTGATAATAAATCGTTTCCTAAAACTAAGTGAAGCATTGCTGCAATTGATCACAATGATACCCACACAAATCTTCCAGATAACCAATTTAAAATTTGAAACCGGAGAGTTTTCTTTGCATAAAACAATTAACTATTTTACATGAAAACAATAAACTATGTACTCTGTTGGTTTAAAATGGTAGGTCGTTTTAGCTTTTGCTAAGCACCTAGATATGCTGTATATCTAAATATATAGTAAACACTATGTATTTAGTAGAAGTAAAGTCAAAACGACTTTAAATTTGAGACAGAGTGAGTACATGACATTTCTCAACCCTCTCTGTCCATCCATACGTATCGAAGTACCAAGTATGGTACTACAGAGTTTGAACGAAAGGGAAAAAGCAGGAATGATTGCTAGACCAGGCAAGGGTAAGCTTTCTTTATGAGGTGGACGCTACGAGAGCTTCGTGGGTCCCTTGCATGTGTCACATTGATATTTTAATTAGGGAAGAAGCTAGCAATCTGAGAAACCAAACGCATGGCCCTTTGCTTGCCTAGCTTTGCCGGGCAAGGTTAGGCAATCCTTGCTCAGCTAGCTTATGTGGGCAAAGAAACGTTTGGCTTGTTTGCTAGCTGGCCTCGCCCAGCAAGGAGAGCCTTGCCAGCAGTGGAGAGGAGATACGGCTGGTCTGAGCAAGCAAGGGAAAATCTTGCTTTCACAAACATCGATGCAGCTGGCAACCCATCCAAACTCAGAACACAGCTCGCTCTCCTTGACCAGCCAGGCGAGGCAAGCCTCGTCAAGAAATCCAAACTGGCCAAACTGACCCGAAAGCAGCAGACATCAGCTTTGGGGCCGCGCGGATGGAAAAAAACCTTAACTTGGCATGTTCAGAGCGCAAACAACATTTGGGTCAGAGATTGACGGGCCTAACAGATTTTACAGCTAGAAATTGGAGGCCCCTAAAAGCTGGGCCCTGTTCAGCTGCACCGGCCGCACGCCTATCGAGACGCCCTGTTCAGCTAGGAATCGATGCTTGTAGCCTTAGAAGGAAACAGGTGAATTAGACAAACTTAAAATTCATAACGCCTAAGGCTTCCGATCCATTACCTGCATCAAAATATAAACTGGATCATTGATCTGCATACACGGTTGATCTGTAAAACTTTTCTATCCGGTGGACTGTAGGAGAGATTTGTTGCTCCTATAATTTCTAACCTATAAATTTCTAAAATAATTTAAATTTACTATTTGTACATATTTTATCTTCTAAAACCATTTTAATGTTCCATATGAATAACACATTTATCTAATATTTTGTTTTGATTGCTACTAGGCAACAATTACTTAATTTATTGTAAGCTAGTTGCACTATAGAAGGTGATAAATCCACCTACATAAATGTTTATTGTGATGAATGTAAGTATCAAGTAAGTAAATGATGGCGAGATAGACTGCCTAGGCGGGTATGGACATGGACAACAGACGACCTAGCCCAACTGCCTAAATATTGCGTAGTACTCCCTCCGTTCCAAGTTATAAGTCATTCCAATTTTCTTGGAGAGTCAAAACAAGTTTGATAAAATTTATACAATAAAGTACTAATATTCATGATACCAAATAATGACTATTAGTTTCTTCATTAAATATATTTTCCTAGTATATTTATTCGGTGCCATAAACCTTTATGATCCTCTCTATAATTTTATATTGGCCTATCATCAAAGGTGGTTTATACTTTAGAATCATGCATCTATGATAGCTGTATCGAGACAAAAGGAAAACGTTTCAGCTTTATAAGAAGAGAAGGAAAATAGATCCCTCACAAAGGAAAGACGTTACAGCAAGGTAATTGGGCCCACAGTAGTTGCAGTTGAAGGATGGCTTAGACACCCCTAATGCTCTTGGACCTACATTTCTGCAGTGCCATAGGTGATCAAGCTTCTCGGACGGTCTGCTGGTCCACCGTGATTGTTTGGTTCTACTTTTCTTTTCTTCTCTGATGCCTCCCATTTCGAGATAATGCCAGGGATCGCACAACTGCAGTTCCCAAATCATCTTGCTCCATTACAGGTGTAGCGAGGGAGAAAAAGAAAAGTTGAATTGCAAGGAGTAGTGGCTAGCTGCTCAAATTCAGGTGCTCCATATATCTTGAGTAGACACATCACACTATAGAATTTCTTTGAATTATTTATCACGCATTTAATATATATATGCATGTGCGGATTATTTCTTCCAGAAACATGTATTGTCAAGGACTCATCGAGGCCCCTTTCTTTTACGGCCACATACGGAAATACCATCGAAAGTTCAACATTACGGAAATGCGATCAAATTAGCTCCCCGATTATGGTACAAAGGTTGTGGCTATCGTACGTTACACAAGTAGTATGCATGTCCTCTCGCAGGAGGGATCGGAGGAGCTCAAAATGCTGCAAAAGATTTGAGCCTTCATTTTCGCTCCCTTTAATTTTTTGCATTCTCGACTCCTTTGCATCACGAACCTATGACGCATCATCTCAGGATGTACTAGCAATGCAGCGGTGTCAGTCTCGGATCAACCATCCATGCAGTGCTGCGTTACAATGCGCTGGACAAGTTAAGATCTTAAGTGTCATCTTCTTTTCTTTTCCAATGTGTCCCATTCCAATTCCTGAACACACATATATGATTATGTGTTGTACATGACATTCATCAACCATCTCTGTCCATCCATATATATCAAAGTTTGGTACTACATTGTTTGAATGAAGGGGAGAAAGCAGGAATGATTATTGGTAGGCCAAGCAAGGCCAAGCTTTCAATATAAGGTGGACAGTAGGATATCTTTGCTGGTCCTATTTTTTTCTCAACAATAAATTTCTAAATTAATTGAAATTTATTATTTATAACTTTTATCTTCTAAAATCATTTTAATGTTTTATATTAATAATGCCATTATCTTAATATTTTTGTTTTGATTACTACAAGGCACCATTTGCTTCATAAAAAGCTAGTAGAACTCTAGCGGCTGATAAATCCAACAATAGAAACGTTTATTGTAATAAATGTCAGTTTGAAATAAGTAAATGACTGTGTATATTTTCTTTCAAATTACAGAAGGAGTAGCATTGGTGACTTGGCGTTCATTTAAGAAGGAGATAGGCGGGTATGGTCGGACAGCAGATCGACCTTTTGCCAGGACTTTCTAGTGTATGGGCTTCCATATTTTCATAAAACGTGAGTGGGGAACTAGCCCTAATTGGGCCTTTTGTGGGTCGCGCTCCTCTTGGCAGCATGCACTACTAAACGAGGCCTTCGTAGATTCATAAAACACTATGGGCCTGTTTGGAGTCGCTTATTTCCCGCTTATTGGTGAAAATAAGCGATAAGTCCACCCAAACGCTTCGCTTATTCCCCGCTTATCACGTAAGCCGCTTAGTGGAAAAATCTGAAATTGAATTAGGACTGGGCTTATCTCCTACGCGGGTCTGGAGATGCTTCTCCCGCAAGCAGAGCATTTTTCCCCCGGTACCCTCGGGCAAGCACGCCTCCAGGCGACCGCCGCCGCCACTCCAGATCCCGCCGCCGCCGCTCGCCCAGATCCCGGCGCCGCCCCCCTGCAGATCCTGGCGCCGCCCCTGCCAGGCCCCCGCCGCGGGCCGCCCCGCCGCCGGACGCCCCCGCCGCAGGAAGCCCCCGCCGCCCCTGCCTGGGCGCCGCCTCCGCCGCTCCCGCCTGGATCCGAGCCCGCCGGCGTCGCCCCTGGGGTTGGCCGGCCCACCTCCCTACCTCCGCCCCTGCCAGGCCCCCGCCGCGGGCCGCCCCGCCGCTGGATGCCCCCGCCGCAGGAAGTCCCCGCCGCCCCCGCCGCAGGAAGCCCCCGCCGCCCCCGCACAGATGGTGGTGGTGGTGCTTTAGGAGATGACATTGATATCGTGCATTGCGTGATGCTATTGCTATCGCTATGGTTTCGTGATTCGTTGTTGTACCCATGATGGATGTTTCCATACTAGACCGATCTATCGTATGAATTTCATATTATTGTAATGTAATTTCTATTTAACAAACTCCAAAGGTATTAGAATTATTGTCTTCTCCTCAGATTCACAATAAAAATGAGCTATTATCAGCCTTAGGGGCATTCAGGTCAATTTACCAACCAGGACAGACAATCGACACAAAATAATCAGGATTGCCAAACACCCTGCTTATTCAGACAGCAGATTCTTCAGGCAGCAGGCTTATCAGATAAGCTTGCTTGCCAGATAAGCGAGTTCCAGAAAAGCGACTCCAAACAGGGCCTATGATTTATGTGTTTGGGGTGGGGCCCGTTCCACACAAGGATTTGGGCTGTAAGTAGATTTTGGACGTGGGGTAGACCGAGGTCCTCTTACCCTCGCACTGAGGTTAAGGGCACAAGATTGATGATGCCTTTACAGCTTCGGGAGTGTAGCAAAAGAAAGCTTTACGTGTACATCATAATAGGATATTTTTCATTTCAATAAAATAAAAGACCGTATTCTAAATCGTCTATGGCTGAATGTCATACGGTCATGAGAAAACTCCATCAAAAAGGTTCAGAGCAATAAAGAACTATCGTTGATATTGTGTTCTGGCAAATGGTCACTATTTTAGAACCTTCTATATTAGCCTATCATCAAATGTCGTTGTGACTTTAGAATAAGTATGAAGAAGTATGATAGCTGTATCACAGACAAAAAGAAAACCTCCCAGCTTTATAAAAAAAGGCAACTGGCCATGACAGCTATCTAATAGAATATAAATTCAATTAAAAGAAAAGACGTTATAGCATGGTAATTGGGCTCGCGCTAGTTGCAATTGCAGGAAGGCTTAGACACGCCTAATGCTATCAGACATGAACTTTCGGAGCGCCGTTGGTCATCAAGCTTCTCCGACGGTCTGCTGGTCCACCATATTTGTTTGGTTCAACTTGTCTTTTCTTCTCTGATGCCTACCATTTCGAAACAACAACGCAGGTGTAGCGAGGGAGAGAAAAAAAAAAAGGCCTTGGATTAGATGGAGTGGCCAGCAGCTCAAAAGTGCTACTTATATCTTGAATAGACACATTATACTATAAAAGAGCTTTGAATTATTTATCACGCCTTTAATGTACATCTGAAGATTATTCCAGAAACATATAGATTGTCAAGGACTCATCAAGTCCCCTTTCTTTCACGGCCACATTGCAAAATGCCACCAAAAGCTCACCATTTCGTAAAATAGCATCGAAAGAATGAACACCGTTACCTAAACTAACATTGTGTCACATTTTCCACTAACGACGTCCGTCCATATATCCAACCGCGTGCTCGAGGACTTCCTCTGCCTCACATACGGCCGATGAGTCGCACTGTGTTGCGGGGGACCCCGCGAAGCTCGTCGCTCGCAGGTTGCGCTCGCCGTTTGCCGGTAAGGCCAATCGCTAATTCGGCGAGGCTCGTTCTTCTCTTTCCCGCAACCAGTCACCTTGGAGCCTCTTTCGCTATTCTCTCTCTCTCTCTCTTCCGGTGCTCTGCTACGTGTGCAGTGGAACGAGCGCCTGGTGCAGCTAGCATTTCGTCAAACACCATGGTGCACTGTTGCAGATGTATTCTTTCGCCTGCATAATGGTATTGATTCGGTTCTTGTTTGTGGATTTGAGGAAGCATGGTGTAGAGAGACAAAAGATGCGTAGCTCGGATTGCACAGGATCTGGAGCTTGGCGATGGATTGCTGTTTTCTGCTGCTTGGCGTTTTGCTCGATGACTGCCAACTTCTACATCTGAGCTCGTGTAAGGCTGTGCCGGCGCCAATGCAGCTGCCAATGCAACTGCATTAGGTCAACGTCTTCAAGGCCCACGCCGAACTCACTGGCACTCGCGCGCAGCTGGCGCACCTCCTACGGTGAAGGCTGACACGCTGTACACCATGGACAGCGGCAGCAGCTTGCAGGTTGCAGCTGGTTCCGCAATACTCCAGCACCGTAGCACGTCGTTGTGCAATTTGCAAGTTTGGGGATCAGAATGAACTCCGAAGGTAAGTTTAGGGATGCCCAAGGGCCTGGCCGAACAAGCAAGTGCTGGCCCATTAAGCAAGTCTATAAATTACACACGCCATGCCGACGTCGGCATGGAGCCTGTAAATTTCATGTATCACGTATGCACTTTAGTTCCGGTTGGAAAAACCAACCGGGACTAAAGGCGCCCCTTTAGTCCCGGTTGGTTGGGACTAAAGGGTGTCGGATCAGGACAAAAAATCCCCCCCCCCTTTTGTCTCGATTACTTTATCCTGAATGATTTTTTGGGAGATTTGCACCCTACCAACAGGGACTAATACTGAGTTCTCTATCAGTGCGCGCTCGTGTGCCCCTCTGGCCACCTTGCCCGCCACGCCTCTTGTACCAAGGAAGAGAAGGAAGAGAAGAACGAACACTGAAGAGATGGAGATGAAAAGAGAAGAGATGGAGGGGCACCACGCATGCGCTGCTGTTCTTTTCAATCCCGCTTTTTCGATTTTTTGGCTCCTTTAGTCCGTTAATAGAAATCCATTTCCTAGGGCGGGTCATGGGGCGACCTGCCCTTGCATTGGAAATGGTCCCTATAGTCACCCCGTGACCCGTCCTAGAGACTATAGTTGCACGACTTTGTCTGTAGGTTCGAGCGAACTTTCCGTCCGATCCTACGAAATTTTTGGAGCGGTACGTGTACAGATCCTTTTTTAGTAGTGGCTTATAGTCGCATTACATGGTTATATGAACAAATTTTCCCTGTTACTTTGAATTTGTACAAGGGTCTTTTGTCGACGCTTGGGCTTAGTGAGATGAAGTAGCAGATTCAGACCTTGATCAATTATACAACGGGGCCTTCTTGTGTGCAAGTTGGGTTAATGGACCATAGGAAGTCGTTGCCATAAAAAACAGAGTATAGTCTTACTAGATATGATATTTTTGTGCCTTGTTTTTCCTAATCCTGTTTTTTACTTTGAATCGGCTTGAAATGTAAATCCAAGTCGTGATTACGAAACACAATAATACATATCCCTTCCGGATGTCATCTTGCATTGCTCTTGCGACTGCACCTAAACTATAGCCACCATGGTCGACGATTAACACACTGAAGATGAAATCGCACAAGAGATGGCAGACGGGGCTCACGCAGCACAATGTAGGTCACATTTAGTACATAGTGGTGTTATGACCCTGTACTATAGGTGATAGGTTCATCAACAGGTTACTTCAAAAAGAAAGCATATTTAATTTCATCACATGTGTTGTGTAGGTGAGATGTTAAGGAATATTTGGATGAGGTTTGAGGTCATGGGTTCCAATCCCACACACTGCGCATGCGTGCATTTCAAGTGAAACTTGTGTGGGCGAGCCTCCCGGGGCATGTGCATTTTTTTTAATATTTTTAGCGTAGAACCAATTAGTACCGGTTGTGCCAACTGGTGCTAGGAAATCCATTTGTGAACTTCGTGACGATGAAATGCATCCGTGAGATGGGATCTAAAATAGTTTACTAAATAGATGGATTTCAGTAATAGAGAACTTATTTTTTCAGTTGATTCATGGGATCTAAAATAGTTTATTAAATAGATGGATTTCAGTAATAGAGAACTTATTTTTTCAGTTGATTCATGCAAGGTAAATGCAAAATACAGGGAGTCGTCATACCTGGTGCAAAGTAGAACTGCATAGTCTAGCCTATGGGAAATCAACAATTGTATTCAAAATTTCTTCACCGTTCAAGGGAAAGAAATTAAAATCATTGTCCCTCTCCAATGTATTCTATACAAATTAAGAAAGACAATGCTCGTGCAACATGGATCATTATTTTGTAGAATGAGCAACCGTAGGGCTATCCAACCTTATCGACTTGTCCAACATGCCAATAAATATTTTCTCTATCCGGAGACTTGTCCAACATGCCAACAATTATTTTCTCTCTACGGATACAGTTGATGCTAATAACTGTCATAAACGAATGGTGGCAACATATTTCTTATATTAATCTCGCCAACAAGAGGGAACCTATTACTCATAATCTCGCATGAGTTATTTCTGCACAAATATCTTGTGTTATATGTCAGACAGTCCAGCGAAAGGTACATATGTACATGTCGGACTTATCCCGTGACACCTGTCATGCACACATGTAGCCAATGTGCAAAACTGAAGATTCCAACCTATATTCGTGGCAAGTTTAGGCTCGAATATTCAGAGCATTTCACATTTTTCATTGCAATTGTGGCCTACCACCACGAGCTCACCTACCCGATGTAGTGCTTAATAAATAGGTGCATGCATAGTGTAATTGCAAGGCAATGCCTGTTCACCGTCTTCCATTGTTTGAGTCGAGGTACGCAGGATCATCGGTTGTCCATCTCGTTTATCATATGGTATTGATAAAGTCATTATTGTAAGCGTACGGTGCCTTTGTTGTTTGTTTTTGTATGTTGTAAAGGATGGCCAGACATGGAAGAGGCGGAACAGACATCTCAGCAGCAGCTGGTCCCGCATGATTGAGTTCCGCCGTGTCGAGTTTAGGAGGAGATTGTTAGGAATAAACCCGCCACGGCGTGTTCATGGTGGCGTGCGAGTGTGCCGTGCCATGGTGTGTTCGTGGTGGCGCGTCTGAGTCAGGTCGCGTGCGTGCGTTGCAGTTTGTTTGAGTCTGGTTAGGTCCATAGGTTCAGGTTCAGCTGCATGTCGTGTACATGCGTGTGTGTAGGTAGTTACGTAGCAATCGCTAGTTTGTTAGTGGACGGAGTGGGTCGTGTGCGCGGGTGCCGATCTGCATGAAGATGGCCACGTTGTCCGGGAGAGCGAATGGCTCACGACGACGTTGTGCATGTCATGCGGATCATGGCAGGAAGGCCGGACGTGGAGGAGTGCTCCTGGCAAGTCCGTGGTCTATTTGTAGCCCCTGCGCCCCTCTGTTCATTTTGGCCGAGTCCAGTGAAATACAAGTGCTGAGATACCGGAGCTATCGGCTCCACGGCGTTCGTCGCCGGCGGCAAGAAAAGCTAGTGTGCATCCCTTGCATTTTTGTTGCGAGCGTGAGATAGAGAGCTAGCCATCGTTTCGTTCCTGGTGGTGGCCAACACGTATCACCTCCGCAATAGCGTTCCTCTTATGACCGCACCTTCCAATGTGCTCCTAAACTCTAGCTACAGTTCTCGACGATTCCCTCACGTAAGCCAAATGTGGCACAAAAGATGCGACAGTGCTCACGATCGTGCCACTTGTGAATTGTGATGCAGCGCTGAGGACGAGGAAGCACTTCATAACCTGGAGGCTGACATCGCTCCTCGCGAGTGATGCGCCGTTGCTGATCCTCGCCGAAAACTCCAGGAGGCTTATTTCCGTTGCATGCGTGGCAGGAGCTGCATATCAGGCTATAAATCTTCTATTTCCTTTCCCAGTTCATCCCATTCCAATTATTCTACATCTACATGATTGTCTGTTCCGGACATGACGTTCATGAACACTATTGCTGGCTATGGATTTCCCAACATAGGGAAGAAAGCTGATGCAAATGACAATGATATGACTGAGCACATGCAAATGCTTCTTATATTGACGGTGTAACATGCAAGTTGGATCAAGCATTAATTTGTTCTCCTATAATTATCTCAGAGTACGTCAACTTTGTCCTTGTGTACTTCTAACTTATGTAGGAAGGATTTTTAAATGTGCAAAGTTAACAAGAATAGTGTCACACCACTTTGCTTGGGTTATATTACCATTACCACCGCATCATTCCCGATGTGAGTCGAGCCCCGAAGATTTTATGACACCAACTGTTAAGCCATTTGTAGCGGGGAGTTTTATTTTCAGTTTTCAAGAGTGCCTTGTCATCCAAAGATGTTTGGGTTGATGGATGAAAGAAAGGTCCCAGTGCACGGTTTAGTTCGCGGTTTCATATAGTAGGTTGCCATCTTACTATTACTAATTGGAGGTTTCTTTTGAAGCCTCAGGTGAAGCCACCTAGGATTTGTAACTTTTCAATAGTATTCGAAGACAGCTACTTCTACCTTTCTCTATGGAAATCATAATTCTCATGACTTGGAGTATTTGGACAACCAGAAATGATTGGACTTTCAATAATGTGGCTCCGACGATCAGGGATGTCACAAGGAAATTTGTTTCAGAATTTCGTCTGGTAGCTCTTCATAGGGCTAGGACCCATTTGCAGCTCCTGATGTTAGACTGGGTAGACGCTTTGTAACTTGCTGGTTGAACTCCTTTTTTCTCCCCTCCTTCTCTCTGTTTTAGTCTTCTGTTCTTTTTGCTTGGTTTTCGCTTTGTACTTGTTTTACCTCATTTATATATTCAGTAGGGGTCACCCTCCTGTTTCTTCAAAAAAAAGCCACCTAGGATTCCTAGGTGGACACTCTAGAAAAAGAGAGAAATCCTAGAAATTCTTACAAAAAATCAAAACATCCGACCATCAATCGATAGATTCAAATCATCGTAGCCATTGGATCTATTATGTTTTCTAAAAAATTACCCACCTATGCCATTATGAAAATAGCCTAAAGTAACCCCTAAATCTATATATAAATTACCACCTCTCCCATTATATAAAATAAACTAAAAGTAACCCCCTAATCTTCATCCAAATTACCCACTTATACCATTATAAATAATATTTAAAATAATCCCCTAATTTGCAACTGAATTGTCTACCACTATTACTTAAAGAACTTAAAGTAACCCCTTAAATTTGCATCTATATTACCCACACATGCCATTATTAAAAACAACATGAGGTAATCCTACGTTTGAATCAAATAACCTTATTTAAAAATATACAGCAACATATGATTCTAAATCATATATATCTTTCACTATTGGTATACGATATAATAATTAAGGTCTATACGCATGATATGTGTCACCATTTATAATGATATAAAGTGATGAGAATATAGATTTCTATGCTAAAATTGTATCTCAAACTTAGGGTTCATTAAACAAATTCAAGCGCATACTTACATCAAAGTGAAAAGTTAAAGATTATAAATGCGGATGAAAATATTATAGAGTAATTACTAACTAAAATCTATCACAATTAGATGAAAATATTAAGTATATATCTACATAAGTATTGTGTTCGAATATTTAACAAACGAGAGGTAGCTTATGTTATAGTTTTGTAGCAACGTAGTCTCATTTTTTTTCCATTGGAGATTCCGCATTAGTTCCCACGGGACAAGCTAGAAAAAAGAGACAAATTTTCATAAAAATTAAAAACATCAAATACCAATCCTGTAAACTCTAATAATCATAGCCATTGATCTATTATATTTTCTAAAAAGTATTGTGAAAAATATTCAAAAATGAGCTCTAAACCTATATCTAAATTACCGAGCTTAGCTATTATAAAAAATAATCTAAAGTAACCCCATAATCTTCATCCAACTTACTAATATACATCATTATAATAACTTAAAATGTTATTCTAAAATTTTATCTATGTTACTCAGGTGTATCGTTATTAAAAATAACCTAAACACCTAAATATTAATCTAATTATCTTCATGTGCATCATACAGAAATGTCAAAAAGTAAACTAATATATTATTCTAAATTACCTATTTATGTCATTGTTAATATAAAAATACTAAGTTAAAGTATATACACATGATGAGTGCCACCATTTAGACCATTTATACATGTACGTGAGGAATTGATGAAAAATATTGATTGGTATGCTAAACATAATGTATGGAGGATTGAAGGTGTGATACAAAATGGAAAAAGTACGAATATGGGTGAAAACATGCATAGAGTAATTATTAATTAAAAATCAATCACAACTGGATAAAGATAGGTACATATCTATACAAGTAGTAGTAGGTAAATAATTTTGATGACGAGCTAGGAGTTTAATTTCTAAATAATTTTCAAATACAATAGCTTCTAAAAATATTAGCCCGTGCGGGAGCACGGGTCGATGGACTAGTACCATTTAATACTGATGCACCGGATTGGACAAAATTTAAACTCTATAACCCCCTAATCTAGTTTCATCCGGATCATACCCCTTCCCTTTTTCTCTCTTCGTAAGACATGTTAACCTTGTGAAATCCATGGTGATGGAATGCATCCGTGAGCCAGAATCTAGAATATAGTTTACTAAATACGAGGCAACTAAATAAACGGATTGCAGTAACAAAGCACTTCTTTTTTCAGTTGATTGGCGTAAGGAAATGGAAAATACGAAGACGAGCCACAATACTTGGCGGATCGACAGTAGAACGGCACAGTCTAGCCATTGGGAAATCAACAACTGTATTCCAAACTTCTTCACCACCGAAGGGAAAGAATATCATAGTCCCTTTCCAATGTATTACTTGCAAAATTAAGAACGACATTGCTTGTGGAAAATGGATCTTCATTTTGTAGCTAGAATGAGCCACTTGCTTTACAGCTGAAAGACACCGCTTTAAAATTGAAGTCTCCACCACAACTCAGAGGAACTAGCTCAGCAGGCTCTGCTGATATTTTGTGGATTCGTACTGATAGACCGTTATCATTCTCCCGGCCATGCAGGAATAGGCATAGCTTTTTCCCTCTTTTCCTGCATGGATGATCGTGTTGTTGCACATCCGAACTCCAGAAGAAACATCAGCTGCACTTTTCTTTCCAGATGCATCACAATCCTTTTGCACAGGTAAATCGATGATATTACAAATGCCATGTACCTTTGAATCTCTCTGTTTTTGTGAGATCGACGACACAGCCGCATACTCCCGCGTGCTTGTACAAGTGCATGCCTTCGCCTATGGTACTTGTATAGTTGATCGGTAGTCAGGAGATGGATGTGACCGTGTTAATCTCTGACTGCACCAACTTATTAACTAAGTTCTAGAGATCATTCATAATACTCAAATGCAGGAAGTAAAGTAGCAGATTCGGAGGCTTCATGGCATTTTTGTCTTACTAAGTGAAAAATGTACAAGTGGGGTTACTGCAGACGATAGGAAGTCGTTGACATAAAAAACAGAGTATAGTCTTACTATATATGATATTTTTGTGCCTTGTTTTTCCTGATCTGATTTTGTACTTTGAATCGGCGTGAGATTCAAATCCAACTCACAATTACAAAACACAATACATCCCTTCCGGATATCATCTTCCGTCAAGCTGAGGACGAGGAAGTGCCTCCCGTCTTGGAGGGTGACATCGCTCGAGCGTGTATTTGGTGATCCTCGCCATACACTCCAGGAGGCTAACGCCCGTTGCATCAAGGAGAAAATTCAGTGGGAACCGTCCCATAGTTCCTTCTGTGCGGACCTGCATCGGATAGCCAACGTGTGGGCATCCCCGCGGTCAGACGCTCGTGAAGGACTCGGCTAAAGCGCTTGGACGGACACGGCTTGCTCGGCTCCAGGCAAAGGCGATGGTTCCTCTTCCTTGTGTGGCTCGGCTCCCAGTGCGGATGGGAGCGTCCACAATTTTGCTCCGGCGCCGGCAGGAGGCCGACAAGTTCGCCCGCGAGGCCACCGCGCCAGCACCGCCGCGCGCGAGGCCGCCATCATCAACTACCTCGAGAAGATCTCCGGCAAGACCATCGCCCTCCCGCCGGCGTCCAGGGACGACACGAGCATGAGCCAGGACGTGGCGGCCGGCAAGGAGCTGGTACCCTATGAGGGCGGCGGCGGCGGTGGCGACACGCTGCATCTGATGAGCACGTCGCGGTGGCCGAAGCACGAGGTGGAGGCGCTGATCCGGGTGCGGACGGGGCTGGAGGGGCGGTTCCAGGAGCCGGGGCTCAAGGGCCCGCTGTGGGAGGAGGTGACCTCGCGCATGGCGGCGGCGGGCTACGGCCGGAGCGCCAAGCGGTGCAAGGAGATGTGGGAGAACATCAACAAGTACTTCCGCAAGGCCAAGGAGAGCGGCAAGAAGCGCCCGGCGCACGCCAAGACATGCCCCTACTTCGACGAGCCGGACTGCCTCTACTCGTGCACCGCCGGAGCCACTGGAGCCGGGGGCAGCAACAACAATGCCGGAGACAAGGCGGCCAAGGCGAGCTTGGAGCTGCTGGACGCCGTGGTCAAGTACCCCGACGCGCAGAGGGAGTGCCGGTGGAGGCGGCGGTGGCGCAGGCAGACGAGGGAGGCGGAGGAGTTGCAGCAGCCCGATTAGATCATCAAAGAGAATAACATCCACATCACCGCACCAGGGCAAAATTGTGAACGCTCTCATCCGCACTGGGAGTCTAGCCGCAAGGAAGAGGAACCATCGCCTTTGCCTGTAGCCGAGCAAGCCGTATCCGTCCAAGCGCTTTAGCCAAGTCCTTCACGAGCGTCTGATCGCGGGGATGCCCACGCTCGGCTATCCGATGCAGGTCCGCACGGAAGGAACTATGGGGACGGTTCCTACTGAATTTTTTTTCCTTGCATGATGCGTGGCTGCTGCATATCAGGCTATAAACGTTCTCTTTCCTTTCCCAGTTCATCACATTCCAATTACTCTACGTGATTATTTGCTCCTGATATGACATTCCTAAACATTATTGTTGGCTACGGATTTCCCAACACAGGGACGAATGCAGAAGCAGATGATAATGATATGACTGGGCACAGGCAAATGCTTCTTATATGGACGGCGTGATAGGTAGGGTGGCTCGAGCATTTGTTCTATAAGTACCTCAGAGTACATCAACTTTGTCCTTGTGTACTTTATACACGTTTTCTAGGAAGGATTTTAAATGTGCAAAGTTAATAAGAATATATAGTGTAACACCTCTATGATTAAGTTACCACACAGCATCCACTGGTAGAGAATTGCCCTTTAGTCCCGGTTGGTAGGGTGCATATCTCTCGGATATCCATCCGGGATAAACCAACCAGGACAAAAGGGGGGGTCTTTAGTCCCGGGTCTTTTAACCGGGAGTAAAGGTCCCCCTTTAGTCCCGGTTGGATTTCCCAACCGGGACTAAAGGGTTACCCTTTAGTCCCGACTGGATTCCAACCGGGACTAAATGGCGCCTGCATGGCACTGCCGTGGCGCCTGAATTTTTCATGCATGCATCACATACGTAGTCCCGCGGCCCTTTTAATTTGTTAACTTTTAGTAGTTGAGATTTTTTTAGAACGAAATCAACTAGTATTTAAACGAATGGGATTTGTAATTATACAATTACTATATATATACACAATCCTTATACACAATTCATATACACAATTCAACTAGCTTAGTACAAATCGATCATAATTAGCGCGTATTATATATACAAATAAATCAGAGTATCTGTCTACAATCTTCCCATCGTGGTGTTGCTGATCGGAGTGTCTAATTGTCGTCCATCGTAATAAAATTCTCCTTTTGGATCTACCACCTCGTCCATTATGAATCCAATGAGACCTTCACATATTGCCGCTACTCTTTCTTCCTTCAAGAGTCCTTGTTGAATATTTAACATCTATAATTTGGAAATTTGTGAATGTTACACGAACAAATACATATAAGGAGCTAGAAAATAATTAACTAGTAATAGTTTTATTTTACGTACTTTAAAGTTGTGCGGCGTCATCTTCGGTCCCTTGGGTCCCATAAAACTGTGCATGTGCTCACATATGTAGTAGCCACATAGATTATTCCCGGGTTCCTGTCTTAAGCACTTCAGTGCGGAAAAAAATAAGTTATGAAATATTCGTGTTATAAAATGTAATAAATGTGCAGACTTCATACGTACCGGGAAGTCTGTGTTCCATGTAAGTTTTTCTTTGAATGGACCTTTGTGTGTCAGTATGAATTGTTTCCATGCGTTGCGGATTAGAATAATGAATGATATAGTGTAACAGGGATAAAATTTAGGAAATAAACTTTTGCATAGAGATAAAGGTCCAGAATTATTACAAGCCTAGCATGTCTTGCAATTCTTGGTAGTCCACCGGATCTTTCCTTAACGAATCGAAGACAGTGACGTGGCTTCTTTCAGGCTCAATTATAATAAGGATCCAGTGGAAGCTGCGTGCGTAAAATATTCATGCATATTAGAGCTAACTAACATGTAGAGATAAGGAAAACGACATCGAAAGTAGATGGTATACACACACTTACTTGAAGTTGTATGGAAGTAGTATGAAATCCTTGAATGTTTGTTTGTCTAGGAAACTGTATATTTCCGCAAAGGTTTTTTCCGCCGCTAATTGTATCTGTTGTTGGTTAACTACAGATGGATCCATGAAGCCTACATGTAGGTACTCCTCTCGGCGGCATGTCTGAATTAGCATCCTACATGAAATGGAAGATGAAGTTAGTACGGTGACGCACGCCAAAATTTACATGTAGAGATAAACGGACACTTACAGAACCCAAGCGCTGATCAGAGAGACGTCCAGGGCATCATGATGGTATACTTCGTATATATCCTTGAAGTCTAGCCACAACACTTTCTCCCCTTCACCGTGAAAATCTATCGGTTTTACCTTCATGCCGATCATCTCCCTCGAGTCGACGGATGCCATCATGTACCATTGATGGAATGCTACATCTTTGTTGATAGCTTCCGTACCAATGAAGGCTTTACTAGAGGTTTGCCTAGCTCATAAGGCCATCTCGGCTCAGGGGGCGGTGCAGTTGGCGTCTCAACTTGCCCTATGCATTCATCAAGTCCCAGACCTGTTTCTTCCATGAACTTCAATACATTTTCTTGTTGATCCAAGGGCATTGCTTTTACCCGTTGAGCATCTTTTTTTGATAAATGGCTGAGGTCGGGGACTGGACTGCTGGAAGATGACTTTCCTTTCCTTTTATCCTTTTCATCAGCCTTTACTAGAGCCCGTTCATAGTTTGACAAGAGTGGTATCCTTTTTTTGGCTCCTTCTTCCATCCTGATAAAAAAGTTTAAATCTCGCCGACTTACTGGCGGTGGCTCCATCTCCCTTGCTTTTTTTTATTCGGCTTGTTTCTTGAACCACTAACTGGCCTCTCGTTGGATTTCTGCCCACTGTTCCGCATGAGACATTGCCTCCCAGCGTTCCTTACGAGTCACTTCAGGCTCCTTTGTTTTCTTCTTTCTCTGTCTTTTCTTGGGAGGCGGTGCTCGTGACTTCTTTAGTGGTGGTGCAGGTTCCTTCAAGGGGGCCGCTCTTGGTGCCGGCGATGGTGATCGGGGAGGGGTGTTGTTATTGTCGTCGTCGCTCCCAGCACCAGATGTGGTGGAGATGGAGACCTTGATATAGATGGAAGGGATGGTCCTGGAGCAGGAGATGACGGTCTCGAGGTATGAGGAGAAGGTCGCTGCTGGGGATCTACGGGGAGCGGTCTTGAGGTCTGAGGAGATGGCTCCGTGCCGGGAATAATGATGTAGCGTTTTTGCCATAGAATGATCCCATGAAGCGCATCTGCCAATGTCTTTTCCCCGTCGTCTCCCGGGAAGTCGAGCTCTAGACCTTCATACTGGGGATCAACTATTTGCTCTACGCAGACGCTGGCGTAGCCTGTTGGAATTTCCATGCCATGACTGCTCTGCCCCGCCAGGGTTGCTAACGCACTCCCGTACGCTACCTGTACATATAGCTGAAGTAAACAAGTTGAACTCCGATCTCGAGGCCTGGATCAATTGACAAGATTGCATAAATATTATGTATAAGTATACCTTAATAGTGAGGTTGCCGACCGGTGCATGCAGCTCACATGAGGTCCGTTGTGTGATGGCATCCACGGGGAACCGTTGCTCCTCCACGGGTAACCTGGGCGTCTGCACATCGGGGACCCCTGTAGAAGCACAACTGCTCAAGAGGCGTTGAGAAGGGCTGGCGGTGTTAGGAATCGGCAATGCTCCAGATTGGGCCAACTCCGCAACTGCGTGGGCCACCCGCCGATTGATTTCATCCATCATTCTTTGTTCTTGTGCCTGCACTTTAAATTCTAGCATCTGCCGCCAGCTCTCCTCGATCTGTTCCTTTCTTCGCTTCCGGCTTCTGTACGAGGCACTGTCGCCTCGGAAAGCAAACTTCCACGGAACCACCCCGAACCCTCGGCAACGTCCTGGGTGCTCTGGATTACCGAGAGCCAATGTGAGCTCATCATTTTCTCGGTCCACCTTCAACCTCCCAGCCTTAGAATCTTCAATGTTCTTCATGAGATGTTCGGCCTTCTCACGTATTGTGTCATTAAAAATCAACGTCCCATCCTCTTGGCTTAGGGAGCCTCCATGAGCGTAGTACCAATTTTTTGATCGTTCAGGCCATTCAATAGTTGCAGGTACGATTCCCCGTTCGATCAGATCTTGTTCCATCTTCCTCCACTTGAGAATTGCTGAGCCATACCCACCTCGCCCCAAATGATGGTGGTAGCTCTTCTGACTAGCATTTGCTGTGTTGGTCGTGATCTTTTTCACATCGTCTTCACTCCTCTTATATTCAACAAATGCATCCCAGTGGTCCCTCAACTTTGGCCACGCGTTGAAGTCTGGAGTTCGGCCCTTCTTGATGTAGTGGGTATCCAGCATCTTCATGAATGTCTGGAATTGAGTAGCCATCTTCTTAAGCGCCGACGCTTTGACATCCTTCTCACTATATCCTTCGGGGAATGTGAAATGTCTCTTCACGTCTTCCCACAGCATATTCTTTTCTGTCTCCGGAAGGGCGTACAGATTAGTGCTTCTGCCGTTCCATTCTCTGATGCTGATAGGCACGTTGTCCCGGACGATTGCCCCGATCTAACTCACGTACTTCTTTGCTACTTTCTCGGGAGCAACCAGCCTGCCCTCTTCTATCACTTCCGTGATGACAAGCCTCCCTTCCATCACCTTTATACGACCTCGGGTCTTCTGCCCTTGTGTCGATCCGAAGGGCTAACAGTTCAAGATTCGTTAATTAGTACATAGTAGTAACGGTGGCGTGAAACAATACAAGAATGGTTATATATACCTCGCCAGAACCTTCCGCCACGGCAAGTTGTTGCTGCGGCTCTTGCTCTTCATTCCCATCGGCGGACATGTTGAGGAACATGTCCGCCTGAGTGCCCTCTTCATCCGTGTATGATAGTGGAACGTTGTCGCCACTACCATCACCAGCGATTATCTGCTCCATGATATACCTTGCAGTCTCATCATCTGTCATTTCAACTATTGATGGAAACATACATGTAATCATACATGACAGTCATAGAAATCGTCTTACTACAAATTTCTACAAAGTCCTACAAAGTTCAGAATCATACATGTATATAATGAAATCATAAAATAACATGAATCCTACAAAGTCCGGAATATTTATACAAATTTCTACAAATTTCTACGAATTTCTACGAATTTTGACGAATTTCTACGAATTTCTACGAATTTCTACGAATTTCTAGCAATATCCACATGCGGTGCCAAGGTTGTGACGGCGGCGATCAGGGCGGCGGAGGCGGGGACGGTTCCCTGGAACCACGGGCGGTGCCTAGGTTGTGACGGCAGCGGTCAGGGCGGCAGTACGGTGGAGGCGGGGACGGTTCCCCGGAACCACGGGCGGTGCCTACTAGGTTGTGACGACGGCGGTCATGGCGGCGGGACGGCGGAGGGGACACATATACAAAAATATAAAAAAATCTAACTTAAAAAAAATCTAACTTAAAAATCTAACTTAATTTTCTAATTTAAAAATCTAACTTAACAATCTAACTAAAAAATCTAACTTAAAAATATAACTTAATTTTCTAACTTAACAATCAAAATTAAAAATCTATCATAAAAATATAACTTAATTTTCTAACTTAATAAAAAAAGGCCCTCCCGGCGCTGCCGGCCGGCGCGGCGGCGGACCTCTCGCGCGCGGTCGTCGATGGTGGACGGGGCGACGAGGGGGCCGGGTCGGCGGGACGGCGGTGGCCGGGCGGCGGGACGGCAGCGGCCGGTGCGGCGACGACGGCGGCCGAGGCGACGACGACGACGGCGGCGTAGGCGGGACGACGACGAGATGGCGACGAGGGGCGACGAGGCGGCGACGAGGATGGAGCCGGTGGCCGGAGGCGACGAGGTGGGGGCCGGGCGCGTCGACGGACGAGGAGGATCGAGGCGGGCCGGCCGGGGGGATGGAGGACGACGATGTCTGGGCGCGGTCGGCGGCGGGACGACGACAGCCGGCGCAATGGGGGACGACGACGGCGGCGGCCGGCGAGGGAGGCGGACGGGCAGCGACGGCTGAGCAGAACGCACGGGACTTGCGAAAATTTTGCTAAGTGTAACTGGCGTGGGGGTAGAAGGGAGTACAGTGCCTTTTAATCCCCCCCCTTTATCCCGGTTCGTAATGGCACCCGGGACAAAAGGGCCTTTTGTCCCGGCTCCCGTCACCAACCGGGATAAAAGGCCCCCCCTTTAACGCATTACAATACACAAAGGTCATGTACATTTAACGCATTACAATACAACGTTGTAAAATTTCTTCTTCACGAAAGTTCCTTGATCATGATCGCGGCGTAAGTACGGAGCCTCTTCTTTGGATAGCAGGATGCTTGGATCAACTTCAACGGCGAATGGAGGCATGCCATCAAACTGATCATAATCATCTGATTGGTCTGTTTTATCCTCGACTCCCACGATTTTTCTTTTACCTGGAAGAACTGTGGCACTTTGGCTCCCATGTCTCTTCTGGATTCCTCTTGGATTTGCTACACATGTCCTTCACATAGAACACCTGATGCACATCATTGGCAAGTACGAATGGGTCATCACTGTATCCAGTCTTGTTGAGATCTACTATTGTCATTCCATACTGATCTTTGGTGACGGCAGTTAGCTTCACCCAATTGCAAAGAAATAGAGGGATGTACAGCGGTCCGTATTCGAGTTCCCATATCTCCTGTATGAAACCATAATACGACTCCTTGCTATTATTTCTGTCCATGGCATCTATGCGGACACCACTATTCCGGTTCGTGCTTTTCTGGTCCTGGGCTCTCGTGTAAAATGTGTAACCATTTATCTCATAGCCTTGGAATTTGGCGATTGTGCTAGCAGGTCCCCTGGCTAACCAGGCAAGCTGTGGGTGAATTTCAGAGTTACCCATAAGTTGTTGGCGCAACCAGGAGGGAAAAGTTTCCATGTGATGACGGGTAAGCCAAGCATCGGATTTGGTCGGGTTTTTGGAAGCTACCATCTGCCTGTGCTGCTCGATATACGGAGACACAAAGGATGACTGTTGTAGAACAGTGTAGTGTGCCTTGTCGAACAAATCAGTATCATTGGCGATGCTTCCTTCTGGACGGGCACGATTAAGAACATAGTTTTTTAGGACTGCCATGAACCTCTCGAAAGGCCACATATTGTGCAGGTATACAGGTCCGAGAATACCAATCTCTTTTACTAGGTGAACCAGTAAGTGCGTCATAATATTGAAGAAGGATGGTGGAAATAACAACTCAAAACTGACAAGACATTGCACCACATCGTTCTGTAGCTTTTATAGCTTGGATGGATCGATTGCCTTCTGCGAAATCGCATTGAGAAACGCGCATAGCTTTACGAGCGGCAACCGGACATTTTCTGGTAGAACATCCCTCAGTGCAACCGGAAGCAACTGGGTCATCAACATGTGGTAGTCATGAGCCTTGAGATTTGTAAACTTCTTTTGTTTCATATTTATTATTCCCTTTATATTCGAGGAGTACCCAGACGGGACCTTCATACTATTCAAACATTCAAACATGCTATCCTTCTCTTCCTTGCTGAGAGTGTAACTGGCAGGACGTAAGTAGTGCTGTCCATTATCTCTCTTTTCTGGATGTAGGTCATCTCGTTGCCCATGGCTTTCAGGTCCTGTCGTGCTTCCAATGTATCTTTTGAGGTTCAATAAACACCCATGAAGCCTAGCACATTCACGCAAAGATTCTTCGTCAGGTGCATCACGTCTATTGCGTTACGAACCTCTAGGATTTCCCAATAAGGTAGCTCCCAAAATATTGACTTTTTCTTCCACATGGGTGCATGTCCGTTATCGTCGTTCGGAACAGGTTGGTTACCAAGTCCCTTTCCGAAGACTACATATACATCCTTCATCATCTCGAACACACGCTTTCCATTACGGTGTGCAGGTTTTTTACGATGGTCTGGCGCCCCTTTGAAATGCATCCCGCTCTTTCTCAGCTGGTGGTGAGCAGGGAGAAATCGACGATGACCCATATAGACGACCTTCTTACAGTGCTTCAAGTACATGCTGTCTGTGTCGTCTAAACAGTGGGTGCATGCCCGATATCCCTTATTTGTCTGTCCTGAAAGGTTACTCAATGCAGGCCAATCGTTGATGGTTACGAACAACAATGCTCGTAGATTAAAGATCTCTTGTCTATCCTCATCCCACACACCTACACCTTCTTCCTTCCAGAGCTGTAAAAGGTCATCAACAAACGGCCTTAGGTACACGTCAATGTCATTGCCGGGTTGTTTTGGGCCTTGGATAAGCGCCGGCATCATAATGAACTTCCGCTTCATGCACAGCCAAGGAGTAAAGTTGAACATACAAAGGGTCACAGGCCAAGTACTATGGCCACTACTCAACTCACCAAATGGATTGAATCCATCAGTGCTTAAACCAACCCTTATGTTCCTTGCTTCACTTTCAAAGTCTGGGAATGCTCTATCAATTGATCTCCACTGTGCCCCATCTGCGGGGTGTCTCAACATTTCATCTTCCTTACGGTCTTCTTTGTGCCATCGCATCAACTTAGCATCCGCCTTGTTCCTGAACAAGCGCTTCAAGCGTGGTATTATAGGGAAATACCACATCACTTTCGCGGGAACTCTCTTCTTGGGAGACTGCCCCTCGACATCACCAGGATCATCTCGCCTGATCTTATACCGCAGGGCTTCGCAGACGGGACAAGCATCCAATTTCTCGTATTCATCACCACGATAGAGGATACAGTCATTAGGGCATGCGTGTATCTTCTGAACATCCAATCCGAGAGGGCAAATAATCTGTTTAGCTTCATATGTTGTGGACGGTAATTCATTATTCTCGGGGAGAATCTTCTTAACAATGTTCAACATCCCCTGAAATGCCTTATCGGAAACACCATTTTTTGCCTTCCATTGCACAAATTCTAGTGTCGTACCTAGTTTTTTATGGCCCTGCTGACAACCTGGGTACAATAATTTTTGGTGATCATCTATCATGCGCTGCAACTTTGCTGCTTCCTTCTCAGTTTCGCAATCTCTGTATGCATCTCGTATCACCTGACCAAGGTCATCAGTAGGGCCATTTTCTGCAAACTCATCTTCATCAGCCTCGCCCATTGTAGTACCTGCAAAAGCTTGGCCTGCAACCCAGTCCGGAATGGTGTCATCTTCCTCCTCCTCCTCGCCATCTTCCATTACAACCCCTAGTTCACCGTGCTTGGTCCAAACCAAATAGTTAGGCATGAAACCGTATTTAAACAAGTGGCTGTGAATAGTCCCACAGGAATCCTTTGAATACTCCTTCCTGTTATTGCATTGGAAGCATGGACAACATACGAACCCATTCTCTGGCTTGTTCGCTTTTGCCACTTCGAGAAAATAATGCAAGCCATCAATAAACACCTTGCTCCGCCTGTCTGCATTATACATCCATTGCCGGTCCATCTGCATCGTATTACGCATGAAAATGGATTACACTTGACAATGGATTACGCATGAAAATCGATTAAAGATCCAAACAACATGGTACAATACAACAACATGAAGATCCAAATACACATATTTAAATTAAAGTCCCAAACAACATGATACAATACAACAAGCCATCCACTAGTTATTATCAAAGAGGACTTTAAGCATCCTTGGACGGTGAAGATGAAGGTTCCGCTGACCCAACCTCATCCTTAGGTTTATTTGTGCCGCCTGAAACGGTAGTACTAAGTGGACGTGAAACACCCGAGACTGAGGGTGGAGCATAACGACCATCAAAAGGAGGTTCCTGACCCGCGGCAACACCTTCTTCATGACGTTGCTGCAAATAACGAAGCATTGCTTTTTCCAGCGCGCTCTTTTTCTTCGGCTTATGCTGAGGGCCAACTATGATTGGAACCTTGCCATAATAGGAACCACGATCGCCCCCACCATCGCCACTTCCTCCAGTAGCAGAAGCCATCTATGTACAAAAATTATTATCTTAACACTGCATAAGTTGTTCAACTTGAAGACCGTGATCATCTCGCGAGGATATCCTCAACTAGGCGGCACCGCACTTCGTCATGAAAGAGGTTAGATGCTACGGAAAAGGAGACACGGTCACGATGTCCGTATCCACTCTTTCTCGTAGAATCGAACCTCCTTCTTGACATACGTTGCTGCTCGGCGGAGAACAGCATCGGAGAGATGAACACGGTATGCAAGTTCAACAAGTATGGATTTAAAAAACCATATTGAATTTGATAAGATAAACCGTCTAGACAAGGTAGCATCATTTTTAAACCACTGCAATAATGCATACTATATATGACACATCAATCTCCCTCACATTCTAGCTCAAAATACCTCTCCATTTTTCTACTTCATCATCACATTCTAGCAAATAATCTTTCCATCTCCAAAGCATAAATCAAAGCATAACACGAGGATGAAGTAGCAAACCTTCGCAACACTTGTGTTGGCCGAGTGAAATTCCCACGAAAATAAGGGAAAAAACTTTGAGCAGCACCTTCCTTGCTTGCTTCGGCACCACCGGAGAGTAGGTGAAGCTCAGCTCTCTCTGTCAATGTGTTGGACTGGCTCGGGCTGGAGGAGGAAGAAAGTCCTCTGTCTTGGCCGTATATAATGGGGATGAGTTTTTATCCCGGTTAAAAACTCCAACCGAGACAAAAAGGAACACCTTTTGTCCCGGTTGGAAGTTTAGTCCCGATTGGAGGCACCAACCGGGACTAAACGTTTTATCCCGGTTGGTGCCTCCAACCGGGATAAAGGGGTTCACCTTTTATCCCGGTTGGAGTCTCCAACCGGGATAAAAGGGTCCCGCCACCGACAGCTCCCCACTAGCCGTTGCAATTACCAACCGGGAGTAAATCTCCCCTCCATTTTTGCCTACCGTGGCGCACCCCCTTTTGTCCCGGGCCAACTTTAAACCGGGACAAAAGGGGGCGGATCGAAAGCCAATTCTCTACTAGTGATCATTCCCCATGGGAGTAGGGTCCAGGAGATTTTGCGAAATCAGTTTTCTTCTTGTTTTTTTTTGGCTAAAATTTGCCACACCCATGGAAATACATCCGTGAACTCCATGGTGATGAAATGCATCCGTACGTGAACGAACCGGGATCTATAATAGTTTATTAAATGTGAGGCAACTGAATAAACGGATTTCAGTAATATAGAACTTAATTTTTCAGTTGATTAATGCAAGGTAAATGGCAGGGAGTCGCCATACTTGGCGCAGAGTAGAACTGAATAGCTAGCCTTTCGAAAATCGACAACTGCATTCCAAATTTCTTCACCATCGAAAGGGAAAGAAAATCATTGTCCCTCTCCAGTGTATTCTAGACAAATTAAGAACAACATTGCTTGTGCAAAATGGATCATTATTTCGAGAATGAGCCACTGCTTTACTAGAGCACGCTTTAAAATTGAAGTCTCCACCCCAACCCATAGTGGCTTTTTTAAAGAACTCAGCAGGCTGCTCCTATTTTGCGGATTCGTTCTGTTAGATTGTTATCACTCTCCCAGCCATGCAGGAATTGGCATACAAGCTGCACTTTTTTCACAGATGCATCACAATCCTATCATACAGGTAATGTAATCGAAGATATTACACAATGCATGTACTCTTGTCCCTCTCTGTGTTTGTGAGATCGACGACACAGCTGCATACTCCCGCGTGCTTGTACAAGTGTATGCCTTAGACTATGCTACTTATACAGTCGATCGGTAGTCAGGAGATGGATATGACCGTGTTAACTATACTAGATCTAGGACTGCGCACCAACCTATTAGTTCATTTTTTTTTGCGAAAATAGTGCTGTAGTAGTGAATTTTTAAATACCGACCTTCCTGCATCTGTCTAATAAAATTGATTGATATTGGAAAGTACTGATAGGTGAGATTACAATGCCATGTGTCCTTGTGTCCCTCTATTCTTGTGATGAAACTGCACACTCGTGAGTGCTTGTACAAGCGTATACCTTAGTCAGGAGATGAAAGTCTGTATTAAGTATACATCTATGACGGCACTGCTTATATAGTGCTTGTACAAGATCCGATCTGAGCTCATCTCAAGTACAGAAAAGCATAATCTCCTGAGGTTTTCTCTCCCCACGGTTCTGCATCACTTCTTTGCTACTCCGGGGACTTGCAATGCTTCCTTTTCGTATCAAGCCAGTGATTCTGCTCCACCTAGATTTTGAGCTTACTGATATTTCCCACCCCGTTTCGATGGTGAGAAACTGACAATGTACACAGTATGTCCAGCTGTGGCCTTTTGTGAGAGAGGACTTACAACTTTGGTAAGCAAACCTTGTGCTTGATGCACGAACTTATCCCAAGAGCATCTCTACATGATGATACTGCTGGCTGCTTTTTGTGTGCCTATTCCCAAGTGTCATTCTTGTTCCATGGCCTTCCGTGTGAATGCATCTCATTCCCATGGCCCAACATTGACACAATTAACTATACGATCTGGCAGATGGATTGGCGTAGGTGAGAGGCTCCGCAGCACGGGTGAGTGCTACAAGCCTACAACTATGCTGTTGGTTTGTGTGGTGCTATGTAATATGTCTTGACATTTTTTGGACCCAACTATGCTGTTGGTTTGTGTGGTGCTATGTAATATGTCTTGATATTTTTTGACCCAGGATTAAAGAAGCTTTAGTCCTTCTTCAAACGGCCACTGACATCGGGAGCTTTAGTCCCAGTTGTAACAGCTAGTAAAGATGAGAGAATCTGGTGGAGCATTTAGTCCCGGTTTGTAATACCAGCTAGTGCTAAAAGCCATCTATTTAGTCCTGGCTGGTAATTCCAACTGGGACAAAATGGAGCTCTTTAGTCCCACTTATAAAAGTCAGCTTTTTCCTCCCCGAGCCCGAGCCACTCAGACCGAGAGCTTGGGCTCCTTCTCCGTGGTGACCAAGCAAGCATAGGGAGACACTGCCCAATTTTTTTCCCTCGATTTCATGGGGATTTCACTCATCCAAACTGTTGTAAAGGTTAGTTACTTCATCCTCCCTTCATGCTTTGTTTTATGCTTTAGAGATAGAGATAATTGCATTTTTTAGAATGTGTTAGGGACAATGGAGAGATTTTGCTACAATTTCACGGGTAGCTTGCTTGTTACATGTGATTCGTATTATATAAAGAACTTGCAATATGAGGTATGGGAAAACATAAAATAATATGTTTATAATATTTATTCCTTGCAATAAAATGAGGTAATGTAGGTCAAAGAAATAGAATTTAGTCCTTGCTAAAATTTTTGGGTAGTTTGCCTATTAAATTTGAGTGACATGAAAAATACACTAGTCAAGCTTTGTATCATTCACTAGTTTGATAAAAATAAAAATGATAGAATTCTGGAACAAGACAACAAAAGATACAATAAAGACTACAAACGTTACATAGTGCCAAGAATCCTAAAATAATAGTAGAAGAGAAGAACTTCGAGTCCCCAAATTCTAGCTAAATATCATAAAAGAATCTTGAAATAGTTTTCCAAACATCTTTCGAAGCCACATTTTCATAATAGAAGTACGGTGGCCTAATAGCCTGTTCAGACAAAGATTTTTTCACTGACCTTGAGCCATCGGCTTTTTGTTTGTTTTGGATTGCCAAAATGGACCATGCACAGTGAACAGATCTTTTGCTTAGATAGGCTATTGTACCACCATACTTCTATTATAAAAAAGTAGCACTTGCTCCAAAATACGTTAGAAAAATAATCTCCAATTTTATTTATGATATTCAGCCAGAGTATGTGGACTCCAAGATCTTCTATTGTACCATTATTTATATTTTAGGATTCTTGACTCTTTAAAGTCCACTATTGAGCGTCTGTAGTCTTTAGTGTATATTTGTTGTCTTCTTCAAGAGTTCTAGCATTTTTATTTGTGTCGAACTAGTGGATGAAATGAAGGTTGACTGGTATAATTTTCATACCACTCTAATTTAACAATAATTCTATTTCTTTGAATAGTAATTTATTTACCTCATGTTTATTGCAAGTACTAAATATTATAAACACATTTACTCTTTTCCCCTACCTAATATTGATCAAGTTCTTTATCTAATACGAAGCACTATGTTCATTTTTCACGTAATACGATGCAGATTGATCAGCAATGGATGTACCACCTCCGCTCCTCCAATAGTAGAGAATAGTGTCTGCACATGGCATGAATGTGCTTACACTATTCTCTGGTATTGGAGGAGCGGGGGTGGCTATCCATAGACTTAGCTGGGAGCAACCATCACCATAGAGATAGCTTGGAGGGAAAATATTCTGCTATGTTCTACCATTAGTTTAGGATTCTTAACTCCATGAATTATAATGTGGAACGTATGTAATATTTAATATATCTTTATTATCTTGTTCCAGGATTCTAGTATTTTTCTTTTTGTCGAACTAGTGAATGATACAAAGGTTGGTTGGTGTAACTTTTCATATCAAACTCTATTAGCCTGTCATTTTTCATAGTTCCATTCATGATTGTATTGTTTCTACGTGGACTCAAGTCATGGACCGTATTGTTTCTACCAAATTTTAAAATGTAGTAGCTAAATAAGGATTTTTTTTAACAGGATCTGCTAAGTTCTACCACAAGAACAAGCCATACCTAGAGTCACATTACTACTGTGGTGACACCACCATCACAACTTGAGGTACAACTGCAAATTCAATCAACCATTTCCTAACTGAACTTTAACTAGATTTTTTTGTGTGTAAATATGTTGGTCTGAGATTTTTTCCGGGAGTAGAGCACAACGTGGGGATGGGACCGGGACTCCCAAACAGCCGAAGCTGGAGGGAGGTTTTTCTCCCCCTGCGTGGGGAGGGAAGTGGATGGGAGGAAAATCAATCGTGGGGAGGTTCTGCTCGGGGCTGCTCGCCCCTATGCTTCCCAAGGAGGCCCAAGGAGGATGTAGAATCACTGTGGAACTTTGTTCATATCTAATTTGTTACAAGTAGAGAACACAATTTCCTAAATAGCCTTCCAGGTAATATTAATTGGCCCATAAACTAGTAGTATCCTCTTACTTTTAGCCATTGAGTTTCAGTAAGTGGACAATTATCACCGTCCAAGCACCATAAATGCTTTGGTAACAAGCTAGGATAATGTTATCACACTTAATTCACTAGTCACTTCTTCCTGGATATCTCCAACCCCAACATATCTTAATGAACTTAAAATCTCGATGCAGCATTTATGAGGTACTAATTCTGATAGTGAATATGATTCTTATCTTCTCTTAGCCTTATGATGTCACCCTAATGGTACTGGATTATATTAAATCACGCTAGCATCATTTCTTATTCCCATGTCCTCCCATTATATATAAATGTCACAATGCGCGCACGGGTGCGTGAAATATGTAGTATGTATTACAAAGGCAGAATTGACTAGGCCACATTTCTTCAGGGAAACGTGGAGACACATTGACATATACATGGATGCTTGTGAACTATATAGTGAGATGGTTACCATTCAGGTTTCTCCAACATTAACACGATAGGGTACATGTCTTCAAATATTTGAGATTGGGAGGCATCACGGAAAGAGATAACCATACCATCAGGCGGTTTGATGCTTCGGCGTGGTATGGTGGATCTCGCCCTGCACGTGTACCAAACGAGTGCATCAGTACCTTTCCGTCTATCTCTTTAAGCATGTCCAGTACTTCAATCAGCTCTAGCTTATTCACTCCCATTGCTTAGTTCAGACCTTTAAATTTGTAATATTCCCACGACCTTTTTATCAATATAGACAATGATTCTTGAAACCCCACTGCGTGCTAGATTGACTTGGTAATATGTAGATACATTCATGAAGTGTTGTGACTTCTCCATATGAGTTATTTTATTTAGGATTGGGAGGTATCACATAATGAAACGTTAGCATGCAAAGTATGTGTCTTCAATCTCTTACCTGGATTAAGTATATGTCTTCAATCTCTTACCTGGATTAGCTCTTAGCTTCTCCAGCCTCCTCTTTTGCAAAATTTGGATACAAGTGGATTAATTATATCATGTCCTCATTTTCTGTGCTAGTAGTAATAATGGCAAGAAAAAGTCTTCATGATTGACTACAAATACGACACACCCTGCTCTTCTGGACAAGAAGTTACCACAAATATCTGTGTTTCCTCTCATCCTCTAGGGATATAATCATGTAGTTAGATGAAGGATGATAGTCATATACTGTCGCTATATGGGAATAGGAAGCATTAGGAGAAAACATTATTCTTGCTTCCAAAACAATTGTGCCTTTTTGAATTTAATTTGAACTCATGTTCCAACTTTTGTTTCAGTCCCTTCTTTAGAAGGCAGGTAAAACGGGCAAGCTGGAGCTGTGACCATAGATTGATCTTTTCTGTGCTAATTCTTGGTTAGGAAGAAATTGATATGCCTTATTTTTAGAAGGAGAGATTGTAAGGATCTTTTATGTTTTATTTTTTCTCTCAATTTAGAAACAAAAATATTCTGTTTATTATTCCCTAAAAATCATTACATTGTTGTTGCCTGAGCTGATAGAAATAAGCTCAACTATACGAAAAGCAGTCAGAGGTAAAAAGCTTGTACTCCAATTTGAGAATTAATGATATAATCACTACGCGAAAAGAAGTCAGAGATGATGTAGGAAATAGTGGCGAAAAGCAGTCAGAGATGATGTCAGAAATATTGGTAGCCACACGTTGCATCTCACTAATCTCCACAAGACCTCCGGATCAGAGGAAATACTAGTAATGGTCATTGTGTCACCCGTTGTTGGTCTCAAACAAAATTGCCACCGAACAGTAAAGGAATCACTCAAGAAAGGACACTCTACTTTTCCATTCAAAAAGTCATCACTCTTTACAACGGGGGAAGGCTCTACTTTTCCATTCAAAAAGTCATCACTCTTTACAACGGGGGAAGGCTCCTAGGAGCTAGCCTATTTTACATTTCGGAAATACCCTTACTTAACCACTACATTCTAGGAATATGCCGTATATAAAGGTCATTAAGGTACACGTGTCCCAATTGGATTCCTCTATGTGATCACGTTTCTCACACCACCCATTGCTTAACCTCAGGCCTTCATCCGCGAACCGGTAGCCACTCGACGATCCAGGACTCCAAGGCTGCAGCAAGCTGCATGCTGCAGGTCGACT